>NW_021634311.1:0-135250 GCF_004799145.2 Neltuma alba | reverse complement strand
TTATTTTTTTTCTTCTTTTTTATTTTTTTATTTTTTAATCTTCCAAGAACTTGCAAGCAAAATTCAAGGATAAGATAGCATTAATTGTCCTTAAAAATCAATTAATCATAATTAAATCAAAACATGACAATTTTGCCCCTATAAAATAATAATTCAAAATAAAACAAAATAAATCAATTAAGGCAAAAAGGGATCAATTAAGCTGACAAAACTCATATAAAGGATACCAAAATATATAAAAATAATTGAGTTTGTCATGGTCCTAATTGACAAGAAATGGACCTTAAGGATGGGAAGGATGAAGATTTATATTATAAAAGTTAGAAAGAAAACCCTAAGACTAAGAGAAAGGGTTGAGGTTTCAAGAAAGCTAGTCTTGAACTTTATGTAATCTAGTGGTCCTAATGGATTTTATGATCAATGTGTGTGTGACTATGTTTAGGACCTTGGGAACATCCAAGAGGATGTTTGGTGATGTTGACTGATGAATGTTCCTATGGTTGGAAAGACAAGGGAATCAAAGGAAAAAGCAAGGGAAAAGCCATGTTTACAAGGTAGTGAACTTACCTATACTGTGTGCTTGATATGTATGTTGCATGATGTGATTGTGTTTGCCATGATGTGACTAAGCTATGATGAAATGTTTGCAAAGTTATGTTTGCAAGTTTATGTTATGTTTTGCCTTGGCAATATGTTATGGAAGCATGAAATGTTTAGCTTACTTGCCATGGCATTCATGTGTTAATGTTATAACATGTCATGCATGTGCATTATGTCTTGCATGCTTATGGGTAGTGTTTGCTACTGAGATTCTCCCGAATCTCACCCTTCCCTAACCAACCATTTAGGTCAATCAATGATGGGTAATAATGGCATGAGAAGCAAGGAGAAGTAAGCAGAGAATTATTCTTGTTAATGGATGAGACTGTTGATAAATGTATAATTCTACTATTTTGTGAACTATGTTATGGATGCCAATGATGCCATGTATTTAATTATAATATTTATGGCATGAATAGAAGTGTATGAGCATGAACGGGAAAGAGTAAGACCATGTTATGTATGCCAAAGAAATAAAAAGAATTAAAGAGATCTTAAGGGATAAAACGTAAGTCCTGGAGCAGTGAGTTTGTAGCTCCAGTTTGACCTATCAAACGAGTGAGTTAGGTCATAAGATTGGCAAGCAAAGAGATCTGATTTTTCTCTTTAAATGAGGGGGTAGTTTGCCCGATTCCGATAACCAAGCAGAAAGTTATGCCTTTCCAAAGTTAGGCAAAAATACAGTAAAATCCGAAAATGACCAAATGAACAGTAATTTTTTCAAAGGAAATTGAGCTCGAATTTCAAGACAATCAGTTCAGAAACTATTTTTCCTCAAAATTTTATCCAAAGAGCTTTCTGTAGAACTTGGAATCACTCAATTTCAATTTTTCTACAATTAGTTATGAATTTCTGAAGTTTGTCACATTTTAAGGTGACAATGAATAGTAACCCGTAAATGAAAATTTTCAAACTTGATTTTTCATCAATTGTAGCCTTCAAAAGTGATTCCAAAATGCTTCCGCAAGGAAAGTTAATTGATTTAAACATGAGGTGTTACAATACTTCCACTATTATCCAAATTACATTTTTTAGTACAAAGTAATTATTAGTCATACTCATACCATGCGTGCCGGACGGGCTTTTTTTTTTTTTTTTAATGTTGTGTGTAGTGTGTATAATACTAATAAACTTACACGCACCATTAATTTTCTACCTACTTAAAGAAGTGCCAATCACTTAGGCTTGCCACAGATCATTTCTCTTTTCCTCGTCCTCTAAACTTGAAGACATGAAGAAATCGATTCTTGCATTGCATGTGTTGATTTCCTTTATCACTGTGGCGGATGCCTAATCGTACAGGTAAGCACTTTGCCAGCCTCTCTGAACTGTATGGGTCATATGATGTTTTGTTTAGTGAACATCGATCTTTTGAGAATTTATTTTCTCTAGGAAATTTTTTTTCCTTTGCAAGTTTTTTATTATTGCCCATTTTTAACTAGTTTTTATCTATTTTCTTTCTCATGCTCCATATATAGTTGGTTTTCAAATAAAACGCTTGAAAACAAATTCAAAAAATGATTGGGGACATCTTTGTTCTATTCTAGTTGTGTCTTGTCCCAGATGGGCCAAAATATAGGATAGAAAGGCCACTCTATCCCAATTATTGAGATTGATCATGTCTCATCATGTGAACACCCCTATTACCTAATATAAGTAATGACAAATAAGGTTTTTCTTTTTTCTTTTAATTAATGGGTGGGTGCTGTTATTAGAGAAATTAAATCTTCACATCCCACACCCATAGGAAAGCTCTTGTATTAGTATACAAAGCCATTAACAACAAAAATGAGGTTAATTAGTCACATATATAAAGAAATGTTTCATCTTAAAAGATATATCTTTATTAATTTGGACCAAACAAATAGATGTAATGATATCCTCATGTCAGTGTCGAGATTTAAACTTACATCCTTATGGGATATTATTCACACCAATACCATCAAAACCATTTTTTAATTATATTAACTGTTGGATCAGCATCAAACGTTGTTGGACCTAATTTTGGTAGTAGCTCTGCATTCGCAGAAATTTCTTATGCTTTAAGTAGTCATAATTTTTTTCACTAACGTGAGTTGATAATCTAAACAATCGTCGCTTATATTTGTAATATTCTCAATAAAACCATAAGATTTCAGTAAATTTGTTTATATGTGGATCAAACGGCCGTTTACGCCTCTTGTGGAAAACCTAAAATAAGGAATATACGTAATTGTGCAGGCTTCATAAGTATAGATTACGGAGCAAAGAGAGATTATGTTGATGAATTAACAGGGATTTGGTACCAAACAGATGAAGGCTTCATAGAAAGTGGATCCAGTCATGAAATACCACCCATCTTTAACATCAGCAACAATCTTGCATACATGAGGGGTCAGCTAAACACATTCAGAAGTTTTCCAGAGGGACAAAGGAACTGTTATACCTTGAGACCAATAAAACAAAAGCAGAAGTATTTTATCAGAGCTTCATTTGCTTATCAGAACTATGACTCAAAAAACGAGTTCCCAAAGTTTGATCTCTACTTGGGGGTCAACTATTGGGCGACAATTGAATTGAATGAAAGTAAAACTTTTGGATATAATTTGGCATGGTTCAAGTGTGTCTGGTGGACACGGGAGAAGGCAAACCTTTTATTAACACATTGGAACTACGGCCATTGAGAAATTCTCTCTATTCCTCTCCATTTCCCTTGTCTCTTTACACAAGAAGGGATTGTGGCCCTTCTTCCAGTATCAACTATGTCAGGTACTCTTTCTACTCCGCTCAGAGTTTTACAACGTTACAACAAAAAATTAGTATGAGGTCATATAAAAGAAATGTGAACAATCAAAAGTCCCATCACTAAATAGGTAAACTTATTTGCACTTAACTTCCTTGATATTTTAGAATTATTTATTCATTTGGTCGGATTTTTTGGTTTTTCTGGAGGAGCATAATTTTTCTTTTTCACACTTGTTTATAAGAAACTTTTAATTATATTCTATTTCTCCAATTTGCTTGCAGAAATTTCAGATACAATCATCCTTATAAATCATAGCTCGCAAAACATTCTGCCATATCCTGCAGCTCAGAATACAGAATATAATTATATGATGCTCTGTCCCTTAACAACATATATCCAGAATACAAAAGTATAATCAAATTGTATAATTAAATTATATTCAATTAAATATAAACTGGTCCTGCATAGTGTTTTTAAATATTTTTAAATGTTATGAAAATAGAATTGCCTATATATCTCATGAAAAAAAAAATTAGAGGTAGAGTTGTCAAAAGATTTAAACAAAAAGTCACATTTTTAATACCTTGGGGGTAACATGACTTATTGTAAATTTTGTACTTTATATTGATATTAATTGATTGGGCGATTTATGCCTAGTCTGACGTAAATAGACACATTTTCATATGTTTGGCGTGCTATTCATAAGATTAGTTCCCCTAGTTATCATAACATGAAAAAAAATGAAATTTGTTGTAAAGTTATGTACTACCAAAGGAATCAGTTGATTAATTTAGAGAGATTAACAAAGTTACTAAATTAGTTAATTATCACATATGTTACATGATCTCTCTAAAATGTTTATGTGAATTATTAGATTATATTAATTTATAAATGAAACAAATTAATTTGGAGATAAACGATAAATAAAATAGTTTAAAGTAATGTAGTAACTTTTTTAATTTCTCCAAACTACGTTTTATATTAAAGATTGGACGTAGTACATATTTTTTGCCAACAGTTGAAAACTTTTACATACATACATATATTCATCATATGTTGATTGACTTGAACGTCAATAATTTCGTGAGATTATTAATACTTTGCTTCTTCTTTTTTTATCGGGTGATGCTTTCCTTAATTGTTTCGGAAATTAAAATGCAGGTCCAAGGACGATGTTTATGACCGTTTGTGGCATACATATACAAAGAATCGTCAGTGGAATGTCTTAGAAACAGATGGCCAAGTAAAAGTCGAAAATTCCAATTATGAGCTTCCATCAGAAATATTAGTCACAGCATGTCAAGCCCCGAATAATTCCAATCTCTTATCTGAGAGTTGGAGTCTTGATGTAGCAGAACAATTTTATCTGTTTCTTCACTTTGCTGAAATTCAAAAGCTTCCTTCTGGCCAAAAGAGGATTATCAATGTCACTTTTAATTATGAAAATTCCCTCTATGAAGAACTAACTCTTGAATATTTGAAACCCGTCACCCTAAATTCCAACAACATCACTACAAGTAACGTTAGATTCACAATTAGGGCAACAGATGATTCTTACGCCCCTCCTATCCTCAATGCCTTTGAGATTTTTAAAGTCTTCCCACAACCAAATTCCCCAACAGACACACAAGATGGTATTGCTTTTTCTTTTTCTTCATTTTTTCTTCCTCTGGTTCAATTTTTATTTTGCTAAAGATGAATATATATTGAAAAATACTTAACTAGGTTTTCCTTCGCATAGTTAATGCCACGGCGGAGATCAAGCGTACTTATGGGGTATCCAAAATCAGTTGGCAAGGGGACCCATGTGGGCCTTCTAATTTTGCATGGGAAGGTGTTAGATGCAACTATGGCAACAAAACAAGAGTCGTTTCATTGTAAGTACCATACTTCTGAATTATTTATGATCTGTCATATATGAAGCATTATTTGAGAAGAATATTTTGGCGTACAAGTAGTTGAATAGAGCTCTAAAACAGCACTAACACAGCTTGAAAGCAAAGAACTCTCAGAAGAGTTAATACAACTCTAAAGTTCATAAATAGATCAAGAGGGCTTCAATGCAATATAATCCGACAAAACAAACTTTTCCTTAATTTTTACCATCAAAAGAAGGTGATTCAACAAAATAATGTAGTGTGAGAATTTTATATCCATAACATGTCAAAATCTTGCCTTGATTTGTTCATATATATATATATATATATATCAGCAATTTGTTTCAACCCATATATATATATATGCTACATTTTCCTTTTATTTATTTCTTTTTTAGTTGTTTACAGTATGTCTTATGAATTCCAAAATGTAGGTACTTGGTATAAGATAGGCTCCCAACATTCAAATACTTATTATATTGAGCCTATAACCTCTTGTTCATGGGGACTTGTCCAACAATGAACTGATAGGAGAACTACCAGAATTTCTCGCAACTCTTCCTTATTTAAAATTCATGTAAGACCTTAATTTATGCACACACACTGCAACTTTTATGCTTAGATTGTGAAGTCGTGCGCCTCAAAATTACATTTCTTTTCTTTTTCATCATTTATCTTGCAGTGATGTGACTAGAAACAAACTCACGGGTTCAATTCCCAAGGCTTTTAGTGAAAATGCTAATTTAAGGCTCAGGTAAATATCAAATTCAGATTCTAGTTTATCCTTGTTTGAGGTCAAATTGGATAAACTTTGTGCCCTTTTTGTCATTGATTCTTTGATAATTTGGAGAGAGGAAGAAGAAGGGGAACAATGAAGAGTTTTTTTTTTTTTATCCTTTGCTTAAGAATGATATGCCTTGGCTGCAACAATTTATGTAAAAATCATTGTATTGAAAACTAGACTAGCCGGGTTGAACCGGGAATCATGAACCAATCACCTGGCTGGTCCGGCCTGTGGACATAAAAAATTTGAACCGGGGTGACTTGGAATAACATGAGAGCAACCCAGCTAACCTGCACTGTCTGGTGGGTTAACCCGTTAGCCTCTTTTTTTTTTCTTTCTTTTTTTTAAAGCTATTTTTTCAAACTGTTGATAGTTTTAAGTTTAGTTATTAAATGAGTACAGGTACAAATTGTTGTCATATATTTATTTTGAATTTTTTGCTATAATGAATATTTAGCAATTTTAGGAGGATGATACTACGATGTCAGTTTGTCAAAAGAATTGTAAGAAAAGTTATAAAGAAATTGTAAGTATATGATTCTTTTAATCTGTTTGTAATTCAAGGATATGAATTGATGTTTAATCATCAGATGATATGATAAAAACTAAATTATTTTTAATTTTTTATTTGTTACTGATTTGACCTTCGAGTTGACGGTTTGCTTACTAACCCTTAATTCATTACTGGCTCAATGACTAGTCCACAATGTACAATAATGTTATTTTCGGAAACTCATCATTTGCTTAGCTCAAGGTTCCTCTTCCTATTTTGCCAGTGTAGCCAACAATACATGTCCCTATCAGTTGGATTCATGCGACAAAAAACGCACGTTTGTTATTCCTCTTGTTACATCAATTATAGTCTTTACCCTAAGTGCCATTCTTTCTTTGGTGGGTTGGAGACTGAGAAAGAGAAGACAAGGTATTTATTTTTATACCTATTGTCGATGTCGATTCATTTAGAATAGAATACAGCACTCTCAAGTTATTTTTACTTGTGTGTGAAGGCTAAAATCATTTAACATAATGATGGAGATTCGTCCACAAATAAATCCTTGAACATGGAAATTCCAAAACTAAAGAATCGAGAACTCTCTCACTCACAGGTTCTGCAGATCACTAACAATTTCAAAACTCTTATTGGAGAAGGAGGATTCGGGAAAGTTCACCTTGGCACTTTAGAAGATAATTCTCAAGTTGCAGTAAAATTACTTTCAGAATCATCAAAGCAAGGATACAAGGAGTTTCAATCTGAGGTTAGACATGAAAAAGGCGTATATCTATGATATTCAAAAGCTACTTTTAAATATATGTATGCAAAGTTCAAGTTATGTATGATGGAGCTAATAAATAATTAACTCTTGACTTGTAGGCTCAGCTCTTGACAGTTATTCATCATAGAAACTTGGTTTCACTTGTTGGGTATTGCCATGAAAACAATATCATCGCATTGATTTATGAATATGTAAATAATGGGGACCTCGGCCAATTATTGTCAGGTTTCTCATATCTTGTGCTTATTTTCAAGTCTTAGATACAATTATTGATAATCAGATCATAATCTCATGAAGGCAAATTATTACGCGTCTAGTTTTATGTGGTTAAACATAGTCGACTGAGATCTTTGAATATTTGTATGATTATATAAGTCTGTTATTGAAAGATACTGATGATGATATGCAATTTTTTTCTCTTGTAGAGAAAAACTCAAATATTTTGAGGTGGAAACAGAGGCTTGAAGTAGCAATTGACGCAGCAAAAGGTGACAAAAAGCTATTATATATGTTATTGACTTGTCTTGCCTTATTACTCCCTCCGGCTCTAAATATAGGAATTACATAACTAATTTACAACAAAAAATTAGTTATTTGTAAGAAAAAATATGTATTAGTTTTCCTAAAATAATATCATTTTTAATAATTTAAGAAATCTCCTTAAAAATTATAAATTTATAAGACAAAATGAAGATATTAGATTTAAGAATAAAGTAAACTCCTTAATTAACTCATATATTTAGAATAAAAGAGAGTAGTAATAAGCTTTAGTATATTTTCCTCTTATATAATAAGCTAGTGGAGTTGCAGGATTGGAATATCTTCACACTGGTTGTGATACTCCTATAATCCACCGAGACTTGAAACCATCCAACATTTTATTAAATAAATCGATAGTAGCCAAGATTGCTGATTTTGGACTCTCTAGAGTATTTACAAATGAAAAAGATATACATCTATCAACTCAACCAGCCGTACTCCTGGTTACATCGATCCTGAGTAAGTGTTTCTTAGCATATGTCTAAAGAACTGTAAAAGATAACTTAAGGATATCAGTTTCATTATTGATTGGATTCATTTGCAGATTTCAAAGATCAGGAAAACTAAACAAGAAAACTGATATTTATAGCTTTGGAATGATTCTTCTTCAACTAATAACGGGTCGTCCCCCAATAAAGAGAGGACCTGAGGATATCAGTTTCATTATTGATTGGATTCAACCTAAAATTGAAAGTGGGGATATTGAAGGCATTGTTGATCCAAGATTAGCTGCAGAATTCAGTGTTAACTCAACATGGAAAGCTGTTGAAGTAGCAATGTCATGCGTGTTACAACCACCATCCCAAAGGCCAACCAAAGTTACATATTGCGAGAACTGCAAGAATGTCTAGCTTTGGAGATGGGAATAAATGACATTATCCTCCGAAATTCATGTGATTATACTGGCAACAGTGAGTTAATCACTGTTCTCTCTGCTAGGTAGTCATCCTGATATATTTCTGCTAAACAAGACTGCAAAGCTTCATGTTTTGTTTTACAAGACTATGATAAGCTTTCTGCTTGCATTGTTCAAGGATCATTATATATAAGGAGTGCATGAATTTTTTTGTTGAGTCAACTTTATTTTCTGTTAAATGAGACTAAGAATGTTAAAATTAAGTGGTTAAAAATACACTTTATAAATTTAAGATAGGGAATCAAAACTTGATGCAAATATAGAAACCACATATACATTTTAGCTTTCTAATGGCATGATGATGTGGTGCACTTTCAGCTTTTTGATTAATTTGGATGAATAAGACTGAACACAGCTAAAGGATGCTAAGGTTATGTTTGGTGTGCAGGTTTGAATTTTTGGTGGATTGGCAATGGAATTGAGATGAGATTGGGAGTGAGAGTGGGATTGGCATTGTAGCTTTAAAATTATGTCTGGTATAAGGAGTAATACTCCTTCGGTCTTTAATATAAGAACTATTTAACTAATTTGATTGGATTAAGGAAGTTAAGTAAGTTAATTAATTATAAGAAACAAGACATATTTTTCCTAAAACACCATAATCATCTTCCTTAATATCCCCTCTCTCTCTCTTCTACTTGATTATGGTTGAAGGAGTATCCATAAGGGTAATTTAGCAAAAACTGATACATATGAGAAAGAGGTCTTATATTTAGGACCAAAATCAACTCAACAATTAGGTCCTATATTAAGAACCGAAAGAGTATTTAAAAGGAATGTTCACATTACTTTTATTTTATAATCAGTCATTAATTATAAAAAGACAACAATACCCTTGCTATTTATTTTTGTTTAAAAAGAAAAAAGAAAGTTTGCAATTGCTTTCCCTTTGCAGTTCATCGTCACCGCATTCAGTGATTGCTTCAGTGCAAAACCAAAAACAAATCTATTAGCAACCTTTTGATGATGTAATCAAATTATTCTTGAGATCTAGATACAAAGTCATCAACTTATTTGAGCACTACAAAAAAAAGAGTAATTTGTAGTGGTTAAAATGGCTGATTTGCAGTGGTTTTAACCGCTACCACTGCCAATTGTAGTTGTTATATGAACTGCTACAAAAACCGCCAATGCAAATGGTTTTATAGCGGTTTATTGGAACCGTTGCACAAGATAGCTAACCGCTACAGATGTTTTCGTGGTTATATAATCGCTAGAAATGACGCAATGAATGAGATAACTTTGAGACAATTTGTAGTGGTCAAAAAATCGTTACAAATGCATTTGCAAGAAAAGAAATGAAATTTGAAACTTTGTCGTGGTTTACAAACCCGCTACTAATGACGGGTGCAAAATTTTCATTTGGTGGGAACCAAAAAATTCAATTTGGTGTCAAAATTTATAGATGGAAAAATTTTCAAAAAATGATGCCAGCCAACAGGAATTTGCGGCAGGTTTAACAACCACTACAAATGGAAAAATATGAGAAAAGCAATGGCAGTTTGTCCTTTGTAACGGTTTAAAAACCGCAACAAATATTACGTTGAAAAAAAAATTTATTATCAGATTTGTGATTAAATTTTAAAGATAAATATAATAAATTAAATATGATTTACATAATTGTGAATGACATTTTATTAAATTTTATGTTATATAAGGAAATTCTACTAACATTTTAAATATTAAATAAAAAATACCTATTAGAAGATTTAGAATTTCATAATTATAAAAGTTAAAAAAGTTTTTGAAATGTTATTTATGAAGGTAAGAAATAAATTAGAAAGAGTAGAAGATAAAGCTAAATAAGTCTTGCATAAAAAAATAAAAATATTTTATTAAATATAAATTAAATAACATGAGAAAATAAAAATAAATTGATAACTAAAAAACTTATTATTTGATAAAATTATAACAAAGGAGAAGAAGTGAGAAAAAATGAGAGGGGTGGGGGTATTTATAGATGATGGGTGTCGTTTGTAGTGTTTTTAATTCACTTTGTAGCAGTTATTACCCTTATAGCAGTTGTTGTACATTTTGTAGTAGTTTTTTAACTGTTGCAAATAGTGAATTTTTTTTTAAAATTACTAATTTTAAAAAAATAGTTTGGAATGAACTATTGAAAATTTAGTTTTCATCACCTTACCTAAAAAGAGATATATAAAGCCAAATAATTAGAAATAATTATAACACATATATATTAAAATTAAAACATCTATTGTTAATTAATGTAACAAAAATGAACCAAAATTATATGTAAAAAAGAAATACCTATCAATTGGTAAATTGTCATCTCCGTCAGAGAAGAAATTTTCAAAATATGTTGGTTGGAACTATGACACGTGCATCTTGTATGTAATGCATGTCCTTCACGTTCAATCTCCTCATGAACCTATTATCAGCTTGGTCTGCACAATTAAATTGATAATCAAATAATATCAATAACATTTTATTATTAATATTAAATAACATATTTCACTTACCCACAAGCTCCACCTCCCAACCACTCAACCATCCACCAAGTCGACACGGCTGATTCTGCTACTGCTGTTGGTGGTCCTCCTCCTTCTTCGAGCCCCATACCTCTCCCTCCACATCATCCTCGAATCCGTCCTCATTCCCCTCTAGGTTAAGATCGAAATGCTCATCGATCAGGTAATCTTCTATGTTGATCATAGGCCCCTCATCCTCCTTTGGCTCCTCAGATGGCCCAGATTGGTCAGGATACCGGGGAGTCTCATAGGATCAATGAGGTCTTTACCATGTCGACGAGCCATGCTATTTAAACCATAAATAATTAATTAAACAATATAAAATACAAAATTGTTTAAATATGATTTTAATAAATTCTAAACATTTTACAATTACCTTCGAAACCATAAATAAAAATTTTAAACATAAAAACCAAGTTCAAATTTCTGAAATTAAATAAAATACTCAAAATGTAATTAAAATAATATCACTCCTAACGTCTAATAAAATTAATTACTAAATAAACAAATTTTATCATTAAACAATTAAAAATAACATGCAAACTAAAAAAAATTAAAGACAATAAGATATGCAATCATCACAATTAACTAATTGAACAATTTAAATCACATATAACTAATTAAACAAAATACAAAATTGTTTAAATATGAATTTGATAAATCCTAAACATTTTATAATTATCTTTCAAACCATAATTAATAATTTAAAAAAACAACCAAATTCAAGTTTCTCAAATTAAATAAAATACAAAAAATTGTAATTAAAATAATATCACTCCTAATATCTAATTAAATTAATTACTAAATAAATATATTTTTATTATTAACTAATTAAAACTAACATGCAAACTACAAAAATTAAAAACAATACCATATATAATCATGAAGTCAAATAATATCAATGTTAATTAAATTAGCAAACCAAAATAAATTTTAAATTAATACAGCACTAATTAAATATTTAAATGCTGTAACTATTACACAAATTAACTAATAAATGAACTTACATTCGCACTTGGATAGTTAGAACTGGATCTGGACCTGGATCTGGAGTTATAGTGGAATTTTGAAGGAAAAAAAAAATTCAGCAGAATCTCCCTACGTACACGCGCCAAAAGTGAAAAATGATGGGGGTGGCGCTTATATAGACATCACCATTTTGTAGCGGTTTCCCTAAAACTCCTACAATTGTCACCAATTTGCAGCGGTTTTAGAAAAACCGCTACAAAATAGTGACATTTGTCATGTCTATGTTGAATAACGCAACACTTTCTCACGGTTATTTGAGAAACCGCTACAAATTGGCGACAGTTATAGCAGTTTATTGATAACCACAACAAATTTGCACACTTTGTTGTGGTTAAATATCAACCGCTACAAATATTACAAATGGTCCACCTTCTATTTTTTGACAAACTACTGAACCGCTACAAACTGGTGCTAGATTCTCGCCATCATTTGTGGCAGTTATTATCACCTAACCACAACTATCTAATCGCTACAATTGTGGCGCCAAGCTTGTGTCATTTGACGTGACCATGACACCAAATCTGTAGTGGTTATTTGAAGAAAAAACTGCTACATTGTGTGACGCAAAATGTTACCTCAGCAAACCAATATAGATTTGTAATGGTTTTATTTGAAACCACTACAGTTTCGTGTTTTGTGGCAGGTTTTTTAACCGCTACAAATAAATTGCTGGAATTTTAGTTTTTTTTTTGGTAGTGGAGATCATATTTGATGCAAATGAAAGGGTTTCTGATGATGATTCAACTCCGCATCTTTCGCTGCTCCTTCTTCATCTTTGTCTCCTTTCGATGCTTCAACCACTGCCTCTGCTTTAGCTATATCATTCGGGTTTGGATCTACATCTTCATTTTGTTACTAGTTCTATTCCATCGCTATGTGCTCATCAAGATCTAAAGCAGAGGTGGATCTGAAGAACAAAGACGAAGACTTGTCAATTGCCATTGGCAAGGGTTCGAAGAAGGAAGATGAAGATTTAAAGATAGAGATGAGTTTCCATCGTAGCACCCTCAATTTTGCCTCTTTCCACCTTCATTACCATCGCAAGAATGAAGGGGAGGGCGATGTTGATATAGTGGTGTATGTGCGTTTGAGAAGTGGAAAGGCAAGAGGATAGTTGATGACTGGGGGATGGGTGAGGGGTAATTTGGCATAAAAATGTTCAGTCCTAGGTTTGATTTTTCAATGCCAGGGCCGGTGGTATTGGCTAATCCCACAAAATGTGGTATTGAGCAATCCTAGGATTGCCAAAGTCTACATATCAAATATGACAAACTAAGCAATATCAATACCAGTCTTAGTACCAACCCTCCCAATCCCTCATACCAAACAGGGCCTCAGTATTTTGCCACTAGGAGTATTCTCTTAGTGGTAGTGGTGGTAGTCGTAGTCATAGTAGTAATAATAGTAGTGGTAGTAGTCATAGTAGTAATAGACTAGTAGTGGTAGTGTGATAATAATGATAGTAGTAGTGGTAGTAATAGTAGGAATAATAATAGTAGCAGTAATAACAGTAGTATGTACTAATAATACGACTTAGATATTTGACGCAAGTTTCTGTGACGGTGATGTATGTTGAAAATTCCATCTATATCTAGTGTACTCGGACTTATTTTCTCATGGTCACTTTCATGGTTGATCCTTATCTGCTACAACTTCACAACTTAGTTTTTGCGCGTGTATTGGCAATATTATTGTATAAGCACAACATTAACGCATGAGCTAGTCAAACCATTAGATAATATTAATACATATCATGAAACAAAGACTTATCATCTGATCTTTGGCCCAAAAGATAAAGTAGAATAAAGACTCTCATAGTTCCGCATTTTTATTCAGTGACCTGACCTGGTTTTATCTCTGACTGAGTCCTTTAATTTATATTCAATAAGCCATCTCAGACAATACAAGTATATTTAACAATAACGTCAACATCAATCATCCCTCAATATAGAATAGAGTTTATAACAAACTTATTATAAATTATTTTTCTTATAAGGCAATCTTATTCGAGGTACTGTTGGGCACTTAATGTGGGTACCTCTCCCAGCATTGTAAGAGACTAATCCTTTTCACTAGATCCAACCCTTATCAGTACAAACTTATAATAAATTATGCTCCCTGTATTTTTTTAGGGATAATTAATCCACAGCTCCTTATAGTTTCAATTAATTTTGAATCAGGTCTTTATAGTTTTTTTTCTTTTTATCAAGTCCTTATACTTTCACCTGTTTTTAATTAGGTCATTGTATTTATTTTTCTTTTTATCAAGTCCTTATAAGTTCACCTTATTTTTAATTAAGTCCCTGAATTTTTTATTCTTTATTTTATAAATTCTAATAGTACTATTATATAAACATAAAATAGTATATATTATTTAATATTAGTTTATAAACAATAATATTCTAAAGATATTGAATTATTATAATGATTTTAATTTTTTCAGCAAAAAAATTAATTGTTCTAAAAAAATGTCCTGAATTAATTAATTCTCTTACTTTTTTATTACATAATTATTAATTTAATTTAATTATTAATATTTTATATTTCAGTATTAATCTATTTAATTAAGCTTATATTTAATTAATAAATAAAAATTAAAACTACATGGACCTAATTAAAAATTTAGTGAAATTATAAGGACTTAATTAAAAAAAAATAAATACAAGGACCTAATTAAAAAAAAGTAAAAGTATAAGGACCTGATAAAAAGAAAAAAAAACTATAGAGACCTGATTCAAAATTCGTTGAAAATATAAGGATTTGCGGATTAATTAACCCTTTTTTTTATATTGTGTATTAATGCTGATATTTCTTTTAAAAATTCTTTTCTTCACCAACCCAATTACAACAACACTATTCATAAAAGATATTCAGTAACCATCCGTGCCGGCCTTTTTTTTTTTCTCTCCTTGTATTATTTTTCATACTAAACCATTTTCTGCTTCTTAAATAAGTGACGTGCCAATCTCATTTAAGCTTCCTAATTCATTTCTCTTTTCATCATCCTCTAGTAAACTTGAAAACATGATGAAGAGCACAATACCGTTGATCTGGCTCTGTACGTGTTGGTTTCCTTCATCCTTATTAGTCATTCATCAGCACAGGCTGTTGCAGAAGACAATGGTAACTCAGGTAAGCATTTTGTCTTAGCCTTTAAGTATTCTTTTGGTAATTAAGGGCTTGGAGACAGCCTTTGATTCTTAATTTTTAGTTTTCTTTTATACTCACAGAAAAATTTATTAAAAACATATATATGTTGCAAATGACTTAACTATATAAATAGCGAATTAATAAAATTAAGTGGATTGATTTGGTTATGTGGATTTGATAATCCTTTTTTTTTTAATTATATTCATACTCCATCTAATCCTTTTTATAAGATGCAAATAACTAAATTACGTAGATAAAAAATTTGGCTAAACACAATAAATATGTAAAAAAATTAACTTAATTTTCAAAAGCGTCATGTGAGAGTGTGTACGTACGTGGATGATTAATTAATCCCCAATCAGTTATAATAATAAAAGGTCCTAGCTTAGTTTACAAGACTATCATCATGTAGGATTTAGAAGGGATAGATATATGTTGCCTTACCCTTGCAAGTAGAGAAACTGTTATAGGATTTGAATTTATGACCTTCAAGTCACATGACAGTAATTTTATCGTTGCGTCGAGTCTGCGCTCACCCTCTGGGTAATCAAATAATAAAATTTGGGAAATTGGTCAATGATGCTAAAAATTTCAGATAGGTCCATTAATAATGTAATAGAAACGAGGTACCATATCCCTAAGAAAATTTCTTTCATACAGGAGAGTATATGAACGTGAATTAAGTTGGAAATAGATGAAGCTTGATATATGGTTTGGGGAATGCATGTGAAACAAGGAATACATAAATGTGCAGCTTTCATAAGCATAGATTGTGGAGCAGGCAAAGATTACGTGGATGAATTGACTGGGATTTCCTACCAAACAGGTGAACACTTCATAGAAAGAGGAACCAATCATGAAATTACCTCCCAGCTTTCGATTCAACGATCGTCCATACATCCAAAGACAGTTAAACGCATTGAAAAGTTTTCCAGAAGGAGACAGAAACTGTCACACTCTGAAACTAAAACAAGAGATGTATCAGAAACAAAACTCTTTGATCTAAGCTATATCTGCATGCCAGAATTATGACAACAAGAACCAATTTCCAAAGTTTGATGTTTACCTGGGGGTCAATTTTTGGACCACAATTGAATTGGGTGCAAAGAATTTCGCATATGTGGAGGTAACAATCCAAGAGGTTACCAACGACATGGTACACAAGTATGTTTGGTAGACATTGGACAAGGAACACCTTTCATTAACACTTTAGAATTAAGACCATTGAACAAATCTCTCTATTCTGCTCCATTTCCCTTGTCTCTTTACACAAGAGATTGTGGCCAGCGTATAAATTATGGCAGGTACCTACTCTTCCTTCCTTGCACCAACTTTGGCACATATTTTTTTCCTTGTCAAAATGAACAATAATGCAGAAAAAAATTACTTATATTAATAAAATTAGAATTGTTTTTGCAATGTATTTTGAAAAAAAATAATAATTACTTATATTAATGAAATTAGAATTGTTTTTGCAATGTATTTTGAAAAAAATAATAATAAGCTGCAGTTTTAATAACTTGCGCATAGTATGGCTCTCGCTATAAATTTTGTTTTTTTATATTAATTGACATACTCATAGTTTCAGAAATAGGACATCTTTTATTCATTGCCCATGGAAGTCTAAAAATGAGCTGCAATATTTATCATAAATTGTAAATAATATGCTAGCCTACTGTAGGTGATTGTATTATACACTTTCGTGCATTGATTTGAACTTCTTGACTATCGGAAGTAATTTCGATGCTCATTACAAGGATGAATATCTTGGTGTCGATTGTTGTGCTGAGATCTATACTACTGAAATACAATTTTAATGGTCTAAATTTAAGATTTTCAATTGATAATCTTTAAATTAAAAAATTATTTTTGAAAAAAATTAACAATTGACATATTGTTTTTATTTTAGATCATATACCCATTAAAATTAAAAAAAAATCGGATGATTCAAATTTGATGAGTACTGTAGAACTCACCCTCTCTTTAAACATATTAATGTTTTGTTTTTTCTATTGTGATGCTTTTGCTTAATTGTTTTTGAAAATAATGCAGGTGGAAGGGCGATACGTACGATCGCTTGTGGCGCATGGATGATGATTCTGATTGGGATGTTTGACAAACAAGTGCCCAAGTAGAAGTAGAAAACCCCACTCATGAACTGCCATCGAGATATTAGTCAGCATGTGAACCCCAGAATAACTCTAATTAATCTCTTAACTTCAAAATTTAGTTTTGATATCCCAGAACAGTTTTATTTGTTTCTTCATTTCTCTGAAATTCAAAAGCTTCCTTCTGGCCAAAAGAGGATTATAAATATCACTTTTGATGATGATGATGAAAATTCCCTCTCTCAAGAACTGACTCTTAAATACTTGAAAGCTGTCACCCTAATTTCCAGCAACGTAACTACAACTAATGTTAGCTTCACAGTTAGAGCAAGAGTTGATTCTTCTGCTCCTCCTATTCTCAATGCCTTTGAGATTTTCAAAGTCTTCCCAGAACCAAATTCCCCTACAGACATACAAGATGGTATATATTGCCTGTCTTTTTCTATTCCTTTGTTCCAACTTTCATTTTGTTTGATTTTGATCCACTTATAAAATCAATATATTTGAAACGAAGGGGAAAAAATTCAAGTGGGTTTTTCTTTTCATTATTGGAAATTATACAGTTAATGCCTTCATGGAGATCAAACGCACTTATGGGATCTCCAAAATCAGTTGGCAAGGGGACCCATGTTTGCCATCTAAGTTTGCACGGGAAGTTGTGAGATGCAACTCTGGCAGCAATACAAGAATCGTTGCATTGTAAGAAGTGCCAGCTATTGATATTATTTATGATTTGTTATATTTGAAGAATTTAAGAAGAATATGTTGCGTACAAATGGTTCAAGAGAGCAGTAAAACGCCGAAATGTAACAAATATGAACCGTGTATAATGTGAGGATTTTATATTCGTAAGATGTCAAAATATTTTGCTGTGCTCAGACAGATATTTCAGCCTGCAAGCAATAGATTTCCTTTTCTTACTCCCGTTTAGCTGTCTATGTTCTGGTGGCAATTAAACTTGTGAACCACAAATTAGTGTAGGAACTTGAGCTCAAGTAAATTCAGAGGAGAAATAGCTCAAGCAAATTCAGAGGACAAATAGCTCAAGCGTTCACCCATCTGGAAAAATTGGAGTCCTTGCAAGTTGTTACATAAAATAGGCTCTAAAGACTGAAATACTATTATTATAGGATAAGGTGCTTAAATACCTTGGAAGTATATATAAAAGAGCAACTAGCACCGGAAGTTTTTTGCAGCTTTTATATGTCCTGAAAGTTTTATTTCATAGCATTTCTACTATAAACCGTTATCTATAGTTAATTTAACTGTTAAAAACACCGGTCAAACTGTATAATTTAATAGTTAAACTTAACAGTGGATAACGACCAAAGTATTTTTGCTACAAAAATAAACTTTCAAGCATAAATAGTAATTGAAAAAAAAAAAGGAACTTTCAGGTGTTGGATGCTACTTCATATATACTGTTAGGGTATTTAAGCACTTTATCCCTTATTATTATTATATTATGAACAATACCAACTCCTCTTGTTCGTAGGGATTTGTCAAATAATGAATTGATAGGAGAACTACCAGAATTTCTCCCAACTCTTCCTAATTTGAAGTTCATGTAAGACATTAATATATATTGCATCGCAGCTTTCAAATTGACAAGAGAACTACCATTTTTTCCCCTCTGTTTACCATCTTGCAGTGACGGGACTGGAAACAAACTCGCAGGATCAATTCCCAAGGCTTTGAGGGAAAATGCTAGTTTGCAACTCAGGTGAACTCGACTTCAATTCAATATCAGATTCAGATTCTAATTTATTCTTGTTTGAAGCCAAATTGGATGAATTTTGTTTCCTGATTGTCATTCATTATTTGAAAATACTTATTAATCCTAGTCAGTGTTATGTATAGAGATGATTAATCATGATAATTAAGTCACACTACAAAAAACTAGACTTTCAGTGATGACTTTCAGCGGCGACAAAGGAAGTCGCCGTTGAAAATATGACTTTCAGCGGCAACACTTCTTGTCGCCGCCAAAAGTGATAGTTACAGCGGCGACTTTTTATTGTCGCCGCTGTAGCTGCAACTTTCAGTGGCGACAAAAGTTGTCGCCGCCAAAAGTGTACACTACGGAGGCGACTTTTATGGCCGCCGCTGAAGGTATACACTTTCAGCGGCGACATTTCAAGTCGCCGCTGAATGTATTTTTAGCGGCAACTAATTGTCGCTGCTGAATCTCCTTTCAGCGGCGACAATTTCTGTTGCCACTGAAGCTGCTTTCAGGCGACAAATTGTCGCTGCTGAAAGTTTTTTTCACATTTTTTTTTATTTTTTGTAAAAATTTTATATTATAATCTTTTATTTGTATAATTAAGTAACTTTGATAATTAAAAATTTGAACTTTTTGTTAATTAACAAAATTTTTTTATTAGAACGTAATATAATATTTGTCCGATACTAAATATAAAACTCATTTTGTAATGTAATTTATATTATAAAATGAGTCTTATATTTAGGACAGAAGGAGTATTTTAGGGAAACAGTATGAGCCTGATATTAAGAGATAAATATATCGATATCTTAAAAAACTAAATAAAAAATATTAACTCGTATCGGATCAGAACAATACAATATGTACAAGTATTTTGTTACCAGAATATGTGTAAGTTTTTTTTTCACCAAAAAAAAAAAGAATATGTGTAAGTTTTTTTAATTGTTTTAACGTAAACATTTAGAGGAACACTTGATCTGGAATGGTATCAATTTATCAAAATTCAAAACTAGAATAATATACCTTTACTATCATTTTTCAATAAAATTATTTTGTATATTAAAAATTCGTTTAACTATTTCATGATATGCGGTCAATTTAATTAAAAAAAGGAACTTATTTCCCGGTCAAAAAAAGGAGAAACTTATTTAAAAAAATTATGACTATCACGATGGAATTTAAAAAGACTCGTAATATACTATAAAAATCAATTCTATTTTCCCCAGCTATTCAGTTGAGTATTATTATCGGACAAATCATAATTCAGTCAATTATCATCAAAGAAGAATACTGCTATGATATTAGTCCAGTCAAATGTTAAACTTGGAAAGGCAAGCGGGTAAAAAACATATATTCGCGACTCAATATATTCGTACGCAGATGATAAAAGTTATAAAACGTCACACAATTTAGACTGACCATAAAGTCATAAAATAGAAACAACCATTAGTTACAAACACCCGATTAGATAATACTTATTTCAAGTTATTTATATTTATTATGTTAATTCTTTAATCATGCAAAATCAAATGTCTTATTTTTAAAATATTAATGTTTAATACTATTTGATTATAAATTCATATGAAACAAAAATAAGATATTTGGTCTATGTGTAATTAGAAAAATTGATATAATGGATGTAAAAAATCTGACCTAAATTTTTTTCTGGTGAAATTTAAAACTCCCCCGCCAACGACGCCATGCGTGTTATTTGCAAGCTTGGCGAATTGTTATTGTATATAAAGTTTCACATTTTGAAACCCAAAACAATTTAACCCGTTTCAATGTTCTGAAAATTTTTGCTTTTCCCTCTTAGCGCCACGCAAAGAAGCTTCGAGCATCCGACTGATTCCAGCGTCCATCTTTTAGTCCATCGATCACTTCCAGCGTTCTTTCTTGCTTCATCCATGTAAGTGCACCGATCTTCTTCTTCGCTTGAAGTCTTGTGGTGCTCTATTTTTCTCCCCTTTCTTGTTCTGCATTTTCAGATCCGTTTTTCCTCTGGTTTGCTGGATTGATTGTGTGTTTTTTTTTTTTGAAATCCCCTAGATTTAATGGCTGTCATGTGTATGTGTTGTTTACTAAAAGAAGAAAATATTTTCTAACCGGACTCAAAACTACGATGCAAAAAGAACCTTGCTATCAGTAAATATATGTCACACTGTGCAAACCGAAGCCTTCGTGCAGTCAGTAGGATTAGTGTTCATAGGAAGTTCCACGGATTGAAGGTGAGTGGGTCAGGATACAGAAATGGGTCGTAGGGATAAATGGTAAAGCTATAAGAGATAAGGATTGTGTGGGATTGTGTGGGAAGTTTAGGGGTCAAGTGTTTTGTTGTTTGTATTTAATTCGTGTGTGGGTCGTGGGGACTTGGAGAGGCAATATACAAAATAAAAAATTGATGACTAGTCGCAAAACTTAAGTTGCTCTTGCTAAGAGACGCCTGACATGATGTTTTTCTTTTGGTTAGTTTCATTTTCTTATTCTCTATAAATCGGGTCTAGGAATTTTTCTTCAATTTTTTGATTAGTTTCATTTTTCTTATTCTCACACCTCGTTAAACTGATTAGATATTGCTGTGAAAAATAACATAGGCTTTTTGGTCTACGAATATCTGCTCAAAGACAACTTAGAGAATCAGCTTTTTAGAAGCAGAACGTGCAGCAGAGCAAGCAAAGATGGAAGCAGAGCGTACACAACTTGAACAAAGGATGGAGCAATTGATGGAACAGAGAATACAAACTCAATTCACTGCTTTCATGCAAAAAATGTAGTTAAATGCTCCTGCAGATACCCCTACTTCTAGCGTCCCTAGTATTGGTCCCTCTACGTAATTTTCTTTTGCATTATGTAATGTATCTTTTAATTGAACAATTTTTTTTAGTTAAAGACATAAAAACACTTTGATGGTTATAAATCTTATTATTTAATATATTATATTTGTGTGTTAATTACTTTATTTTTATTAAACCTTTTGATAATATTTATCAGGAATATAAATAAATTTTTTTGCATAATTAATATATTATAAAAATAATTAAAATCACAAAAAAAGGTAATCAGCAGCGACAAAAGTGTCACCCCTGAAACAAGCTTCAGCGGCGACAAAAGAGTCGTCGCTGAAAGAATAATCAGCGACGACAAAAGTGTCGCCACTGAAACAAGCTTCAGCGGCGACACTAGTCGCCGCCAATTCTTATGTTTCAGTGGCGACATATTTTGATGGCAAACTCATCAACTTTCAGCCGCGACTTCTTGTCGCCGCTGAAAGTGAAAAGTCGCCGTTGAAAGTGGAGTTTCAGCGGCGACTTTTTGTCGCCGCTGAAAGTGTAGTTTCAGCGGCGACTTTTTGTGTCGCCGCTGATAAGTTTCAGCCACGGCCGCTACGACAATGACCTAGTAGCGACAAAATGTTGCCGCTAAAACTTTTCAGCGACGACTTTTGGACTTTCAGTGGCGACATTTGTCGCCGTTGAAAGTCAAATTTTTTGTAGTGTCACTATGTATAAGTGAGTGGTTATCTTTGATTAATTCTTTGTTTATGAATAATTTGCTTTGGCCTCAACAATATCTGCAAAATCGCAATGCGCAAGACGTGTTATTTCAAAGCTCATTTGCTCAACTTATACTTCCTCTTCCTATATTTTTGGCAGTGTAGCTAACAATCCAGGGCTCTGCGAGTTAGATTCATGCGACAAAGAACGCAGCAAGTTTGTAATTCCTCTCGTTACATCAATTGCAGTTTTTGTCCTAATTGCCATTCTTTCTTTGATTATTTGGAGATTCATGAGAAAGAAAATACAAGGTATAGTTATTTTCATATCTATGGCCAATTCATTTGGAATATTATCATACTCATGATTTCTGGATCTTTACACATACAAGTAGAATGTGTGGTTTGCAATTCTAGCATATGGTTAATTCCCAAAAACTTGGAAACTTTTTTTTTGTTCGTACTGGCTACCTGTTAGCATTAGAAAGGGAGAAGAGAGTAAAAACAAGATAATACTAATTCACTCCACACTCATTATATCCAGCAAACCCCTTTTTGTAGTCTTAATACCCATATTTCCAAACTACACCTAGCCTTATCCCTAAGTCCCATATATCACTATCCCAGATTGGATAACCTGTTCTAGTCTCTTCATATTATTCTCAGAACATTTGACATAATGATGTAGGAGGTTTGTCTTCCAAATCCCTCAAGATGGAAATTCTAAAACAGAAGGGTCGAGAATTTTCTTACTTACAAGTAATTCGTATCACCGACAACTTCAAAACTTTTATTGGAGAAGGAGACTTCATGAAAGTTCACCTTGTTACTTTAGAAAATGATTCTGAAGTTGCAGTAAAAGTACTTTCCCCATCATCAAAACAAGGATACATGGAACTTCAATTGGAGATTCCCCTTAAAAGTCGTTTGCTTTGGTTCTAAGTGCTAAATCCCTATTGCTTTATTTGTAAATATTTTTATAGAGCTCTTTAAGCTTAGAAGTCCGAAACTCAACTTATCTAAATTTTTGTTAACAAAAAAAAATCCCTATCAGTTTTGTTGGGAAAAAAAAAGTCCTATATCTTTTGTGTATTTCATTTTTTTTTTTTGCTCAAATAATTTAAAACATTTTTAAAAAAATATTTTCATGCAAATACCCATTCAAAGTGATTGAATTGTTTTACCTCCAAAGAATAGCACAATAAAATATTTTTCACGACGGAAGGTGTGTTGGCCAGAAGAAGTCAAACAATGTCAGACTGGAACTAGTGCAGACCTCGGAGACAAGTTAACCAGAATCTTTTTTTTTTTTTTAATGTCAGTTCTCTGAAAAAGTCTTAGCTGAGAATATTTTGAAAAAAAATATGTTATATTTATTATTATTATCTAATTTAGCTAATTTTTTAATCTAATTAAAATAGTTTAATAGGTCATATATTGAGGACCTAAGAAGTAATTTTTAATGAAATCATCACTAACAATCATTAATATTATAGGAGGCGCTTCTTAAATAATTTCAATGTATTTTGAAGCCTACATTTATGAGCACGGCTTTCATTAAAAAGAAAAACTATGCATAATAGTTAAAGTTGGCTTGATTGACCTAAACTTTGAATGTAAGACCATATAGCATGTTAGTACATATTGCTGAATTTTCCATTCACTGAGTTGATGGAAATTTTGTTAATTACTGAGTCGTTTCTAATCATCGGTGTATACCCCAACCACTACGGTTCTTGTTAAAAAACACCTCTTACCAGCCACTACATCAGAATCAGGAAGAAGTGATTAAATCATTAATTTTATTTGAAAATTTTGTATGTATTCTTTTTCGTGATTAATTAATGACTTTACATAGGAGTGATATTGAAAAGACCTAATTAATACAGTATCTTATAACTTATAACTAATAAGCGCAATATTCCATCTTTTAAGGCCTGGAGTAGAGCTGTATCATAATATAACAATACCGTCAACATCATATTGTCTATAAACATCTTCAGAATATAGAATCTATTTATAATATACTGATAAATAGTCAAAACCATGTGTGCCGGCCTCAACTTCCACTCGTTATTTCTTTATACTCCATTTTCTGCAATTCTGGAAGAAGTGACAATCATTTTGATGAGCTTACCGGTTCATTTCCTCTGAAACTTGAAAACATGGAGAGCACGCTGATGTGGACTTTGGCTTTGATGTGTATGTTGGTTTTCTTTCCCCATATCATCATGCTAGTAAAAAAAGAAGCTAAATTATACCTTTGCTCTCTAAATTTACATCAAGGTTTAATATAATGATCCCTTAAGTTTATAAAATATATTTTTAATCCTTAATTAATTTCAGCATCACTAGTTTCATTTAACAAAAAATACCGACTCATCGAAAAATTTAAATGGGGACTTGTAATTAAATGCTGAGCACAACTTTCATTAAAAGCAAAACATAAATCACAAAGCATAATCTTCTTTTTTCTTTTTTTTAATCTTTCACTCAATGAAAAGAAACTCATATACTACTTCCGATCCTTACTATAAAAGCTGGTTGGACTTTCAAGACCATAATCCACTTTGTGTATCATATTTATCTATTTTTTCAACGTAATCCTTGTAGTAATTGCATATATTAAATATTTCATCAAATGACACTTGATTAGCAAGGGTATTTTAAGAAAAATAACACCTATTTATTACAAATAACTAACTTAACTAATTTTTTTAATTTACTTAAATTAGTCAACCAGCTCTTATATTAAAGACCAGAGATAGTATTATATTATGTAGAGAAAGAGGAGAAGGGAAATGAACTGGGAAGATTACAATGATATTTGGAAGCAGATCATCTAGTGATTGAGGTATAAATTAAAGAAATATTACGAGAAAGACTAGTACAAATGTTGATTAATTTGAGTAGATTAGAAAATTAGTTAAATTAGTTATTCATAATAAATAGGTATTGTCTTTCCTAAAAGATTTTTGTTAATCAAATGTTATTTAATGAAACATTTAATATCTGCAACTATTACAAAAATTACCTTGAAAAAAATGGATAATATGATATATAAAATAGATTAGAGTCTTACATTTAGAACCAAATTGAAAGTTAAACTAACTCTTATATTAAGGACCGGAGGTAGTAGTTGATAATTATGATATTATAATATTCATAAGTGCTGGCATATTAATCCTATCATTTTTATATTCTAAAATTAAAGCAAGCATACTAAAAATTTTTTCAAAAATATTGGAAGTGTTTCATTAAACTTAGGAGCAAATTCAGTATAATTGCCACCAATCTTCTCTCCTTCTTCCAGGAAATAATGGCCTCTAGACTTAGTCATCCGCTCTCTTTGAACCCCTCCAACCAACAGTTGGTCATCAAAGCGTCATCAAATTTACAATTAAAATTAAAGGATCGAGATTTTACTAACAAATATGTCAGCATTTATGAAGGCTTAGTTAGTTAACAGCTAAGTATATTTTCTGTTACTGAGATTGACGATTTTATGATGAGATTATTACTAAAAAGGTACTATATAAACTCATGAGAATTAAATCGAAAAATTTTATAAAATTAGATCATCAAAAGTATACTTTTGTCTTGCAAATATTATCAGTCCTTTTGTTGTTTAATAGTACTACAAATGATGTTACCGTTTTCTAACATCTCACGTTTATAAAATATTATGGTAAATTAAGAACCAAATAAAGAATTGAGTTAAATCTGTTTTAAATATTTTTACCAATGAATTATATGTTGTAAAAATATAAAATGATTAATTATATAATTAAACACTCAGTCAAATCATAGTAATATATTTATGCATATCATGGAACAAATAATATATACGTATAAACACTTGAAGGTTCCTTTCCAGGAAAATAGGAAAATGATTAATGGTTTTTCATATTTATTCAATATGAGTCGACTTGCTTAAATTTGCCTCTGACCGAGTCCTTTATGACCAATGAGCTGTCTCATGTAATATAACTTTCCCATCAATGTCAATCATAAGTCATCCTCCAATATAAAGCATAAAATTTATAATGAATTTATAAATTATGCTTCATGTAATTTTCATATTCTCTATTGAAGGTGATATCAATACATTTATTCATTCAATTGTTCTCCAAATCAAACTCAAACAAATATATATATATATATATATAGAGAGAGAGAGAGAGAGAGAGAGAGGGTATTCATCTATATATACTCCATTTTCTCCGCTAAAAGCACTGCCAATATAGAATCATTCAAGCTTCCCGGTTCGTTTCTCTTTTCCTCTTTAATTTCCTATAAGCTTCAAAGCATGAAGAGCAGTATGCTATCGTGGATTCTAGCTTTGTATGTATTGGTTTCCTTCATCATTGCTACATATGGTGGTAATCCAGGTAAGCACTTGGCCATCCTTTATTCGAATTCAAAGATCAAATTTTATTCAAACATATGCAGCGAATTGACTTGCATATATTGTGTTTGGTTGAAAAGATGCATGGCAAAAGAGGTAGGACATATTCTGCTTCTCCATTTAT
Organism: Neltuma alba; assembly: GCF_004799145.2. Lineage (NCBI taxonomy): Eukaryota > Viridiplantae > Streptophyta > Magnoliopsida > Fabales > Fabaceae > Neltuma > Neltuma alba. Next base: position 108,010 of record NW_021634311.1, on the reverse strand, counting down.
TAATTTAGGGTGGTTTGGTTCAATTAATCTATTTTTAATAAGTAAACTTCCTAGAAAATATACATCCTAGATAGTTATTCATTTCTCAAAAGTTCATAAATGCTTCCTTGTTTCATTCATTCTTAATTTCTTGGGAAGTCTATCTTTTTTAAAAATTTAAATATATGTTGTTTAATCTTAAACATAAAAATATCCTTTTAATTGAATTTTACCTTCCCATTTTTTAACATAACTTTGGAAATATACATTAAGCACTAAGGAAGTAGAACCTACCTAAAGTTCTCTTTGTAAGTTATTTTTCAAATTATGAGAATTTTAACTACTTCCTAATCAACAAATTTAACTAAATAACCCCTTTTTATTATATAGACGCAAAGCTCTAAATAACACCTCAATTTAAGGGAAAATATGAAAGGATTTTAGGTCATATTTGGTAGCTGAAGCAAGACCGATCGACCTATGTTTATTGGACTGGGAGACTACAATGTAGGCTACTACCCTTTTATCAATAAACTCAATACATACCTGTTGGTTATGTGGGATTAGGTAATATACTAATGCCAACTATTTATGTTTGGCATGGTTATGAGGAGTCAAATCTAACTCCAATTCAAATCCCATTCTACATAGAATTACTCAATACAACCACCTTCTTGTATGGAAAATTAGTCATTTATAGTCTGAATTTTTCAGATGAAATTACCCCTGCTAGTTCAAAATATTATTTTTAACAACGAGCCTTTTATGCTGGTGTTGCAAAGATGATGCAATTATTAATGGCATTTTTATAAATTAAAGCTATGACTTTTGTTTTTCTACCTTGCTTGCTCATGCAACTAACCAAAAAAAAAAAATTTCTCCACAAGCTAAAAAAATTCAATGTAGGAAGTACTATGAATTATTTAATTACTCAAAATTAATAACTTTCTACATCGGTTTTGCTTAGCCAACTGGTATAGAAAATATTTTTAAACGACTTTAAAATTATGCTCTTAGTCATGTTATTTTATTACGTGCCCACTGTCCAACCTTTACACGCAACGAATCTCTCTTGCTCTACCTTGAATACTCTTTGCCTTCTTTGCCATGTGTAGCTCGTTTTCTCTCTTCTGCCTTATTTCTCCTTATTTAGTGCTTTCAAGTTATTTTCTTCAATTTCCATTGGTCGTTTCTTTCTTTCTTTTAATTAAAACTCATCTTCTTGCTTAGATTAATATTTACCATTTGTTTATTCCTTGTTTGTAGCTTTTGTTCTCTGTTGACATATGTATGAGAATATCATATGATACATACTCATTAAAACTGATTGTTCTATCAAAACTTAGAAATAGAACAATTTCTTTTTCAAAAAATGAACTTTAATTTCTACATCAAATGTGAATATAACGATGTAGGAAATGTTACTTTTTAGGGTTGAGGTCCTTAGGTTGAAATATCCACAAAGAATTACCCAGCATCAAAAAAGTTTCCTTTTTACTCTAATACAGTCAGGAATTTTTTTTTTCGTAACATTTCTATTTTGGACTGTTAGCCACCACTAAGTTTGACTATTAAACACATGGGTCAAAGTGCATGATTTAAACTTAACGATGGATAACAATCAAGGCATATTTACTACAAAAATAAACTTTCAAGACATATAAAAGAAAAAAAATTCTGGGTACTAAGTGCTTCTTCGTAAATATTTCTGAAGTATTTAAGTACCTTAACCCTATTTTTTTATAACTGTTAAACAACCAAAGTGAAAATTCTAGTACTTTCACTGATTGTAACCACACCACGTGGAGTTGGGTGCTAAACGACTATTTAACCAATGTAAAAAAAGCCTTTTGCACCAATGTCCTCATCCTATCCACTCTATTAGGTGCCATGTAGTCCGAAGCATTGAAAATGAGAGATAAAGATTCTGATTAAGAGTGAAAAACTATATTGAAAAAGTATTTAGCATGAGTAATTGTTTGATACTTAGAAATAGACAAATCCATATATGTGGGATTAGAGAATACCATGAGGAGAGGTGGTATTCTCCCATCTCATCTACATGGGATTGCCTAACCTTATGTGATAAGAAATTACTCATGTTAAATATCTTTTTAACACACGTTTTCAATCCCAATCGCAATCCTTACTCCTCATTTTTAATGATCCGTACCAAACAGGACTTTGGAGTCTTACTCGTCACTTTCATCTCCTTTCCCGTCTTAGTTGACCTCCAAACAAAAGTCCTTCTCCTAATCGTTTTCGACCCTCTCATTTCTGTTCACCTCCTTCTCCGAAATAGTAGAAATATTTTACAATTGAGGGTGACTTGGCTATACGTTTCCCCCTTAATTCTATGCTAGCTAGAAAGCATCTTTTCTTTGCTAGACTTGAGGAGGTCCGTATCCTTGTAGGAGGGATGCATGAATTTCTTGTACGTTAAATAATGTTTAACAAATATATGAAGGCAAGAAATTTTTTCTTTTTATTCATACAAAACATGACAATGATAACTGTTTTTTGGTGGAATTATTATAAAGTCCCAAAGAAAAGATTTAATCATCCAAAAATCTAATAACAACTAAGGAGCATACAATAACAGGTTCCAACATGGGGATAACAATAGGTTTTTGCTACTCACTTATTATTATTATTATTTTTTTTAGTTAGATCTCTTTCTTGGATCTGATACTAATTCTCCCAATTTTATTTGTCTCCGCCTATAAATCAAAAGGGCGGATTTGGAGGAAAGGAAAACACACCTAATACTTTAATTTTGAAATCAGTAAAACATATATTTACTTATTTTCACAATTTTCAGAAGATTAGCCTAATGAAATCCCTAAATACTTTCTTCCCTTCTAATCCAAAAAAAATATAGCATCAAAATCTATTCCATACCTTTTCATTCAACATGCGTTTTATTTAGTTATCAGAAAAAGCATTGGGAACACTCTAAATATTTAATTTTTTTGTAAGTAGTAAAACTGAATTACTATTCATAATAAACAAGAGCACAAAATTGGGGTAGCGGAAATGAGAATATTGAGATAGACGTGTAGTCATGTAAGAAAAACTAAGATTCGAAATGAAAGTATCAGAGAAAAAGTAATCATGGTGCCTATTGCAGAGAAAATAATTGAAAATCATTTAAGGTGGTATGGGCATATGCAGAGACAACCATGGGATGCGTTAGTAAGAAGAGTAGATTAGATAGTTTAGAGTTCTTTGAAAAGAGATAGAGAAAGACCAAAGAGAACACTTAATTAGGTTACTAAGTAGGATTTTTTGGTGAGCAACTCATCTAAGGATTTGGTTCCTGATAGAGAATAATGACATAGTGCAATTCATATAACTAACATCGCTTATTGGGATAAGATTGTTATTATTGTTGTGTTGATAATGTAGAATACTACTCTAATTCTTAATATATAAGAGCTAGATAATTAATCTGAGGATATCAATTAAAAAAAATTAATTAAAATTTTTGTTTGTCACAAATGAGTTTTTGTCTCCCCAAACTATTATCTTTAATCACGTGCATATTAGAACTACCCCTTGGTGGCAACCTCATACAATCAATAGGGATATTTTGAGAGAAAAAATGGGAGACAAAGTGAATTGAGGTATTGTATTTAGGGTTAAATCCAACCCCCTAACTAGCTCTTATATCAAGAACATGAGGTAGAATAAGAATAAGAAGTTTTAATAATCAGACATATGAAGTTTGATATGTGTGAAGACTGTTCTTCCAAAAACCCATTTAGATTAAATCAAGTAATTTATTTAAAAGATTAACCATGACAGAAAAAAAGAAAATAAGACCACTATCATGGTTAAAAGAAATAAACTTATTTCACGAGCAATATCAATCATTAACTTGGCTCTTGGACTTCCAAAGTCCAGAAATACCATTTAACCATTAGTCCAAACAAAACTCATACTTTCAAACATACAAACTGATAAATCATTTTAAAACAAGCTATGGAGTCCATTAATCAAAAGTTAATACTTTTAAAAGAGTGTCACATGCAAAGTCTTTAGAGGCCTCTGGCCTTCTAATGACCCTCCCATCAAATAGTAGCAACCACAAGTATTAGTTTACAACATCAGAATAAATGAGTCCTATGTCGCAATATATAAAAAATCAGGACATAAAACAAAAAAGAAGGGAGGCTATACAAGCTATAAACAGCACACTAAGCCTCCGGAGCCTTCCCCGATGGACCACTACCTGAACTATCAATTGAAAATAAAAACCACAGGGTGAAATAAAAGCCTTAGTAACCAACTTTCTAGCTTATCATACGTACTAACATGTGTTTGTGATTGGTGTCAAGTAGGACAGTTATCAATTCTCAAGAAACATAGATATATCAATAGAGATATAAAACATGTATACTAAGATAATCTCAATTATCCAAACCCTTACTATGAGGGCTAACACACAAGCCACATAAGTTTATCCCTCACTAAAAGGGATCAATCAGACATATAGGCCTATCGCTCACTCTGGGGGACGAATAGGAAACCACAAGGCCTATCCCTCACTATGAGGGATGAAGAAAACCAACTAATGTGCATCAATGGCGGTTTTACCATGTGGTAGAATAAGACTCAACTCCAAAACCAAACAACATCAAATCAATCAAAATATATCTGGAAATATGTCATTATTTTTTCAACATAATTCATAAGATATAGATCGTATATCATATAATTTTTTTTCCGAACTTCTTAATCACAATTCTAAAAATTTCACAAGACAATTTCATAGCTCTAAAGGTATAACATGTCTTCTTGAGTTCCAAATAGCAAATCATTATTTTCAAATATCAAAATACTCACAAACAACATATTAGTATATATAACAAGTGGAAAATGGTTACTTCTCAAAAACAATAAAAAAGATTACCACAAGATCAATCCCATGCTCAACTCAATAATTAATCTACGCAATTAATATGACCACATATTAATATAAGCTAATAATTAATCAAGCTTATATGTTTAGTTAAATTTCTAATTTAATTTAATTTAATTGTATAAAATTCTTAATTTATAAGTTAAGCTTCAAACTTCAAAAATTCTCTAATAATATATCCTCAGTATTTTCAACATTCTAAACTGATTAAAATCTTAGTAATATGTCAAACAACCCAAATAAATTATTTAACTTAATTTTCATTAGTAAAAATATGATATATATCATAAATAACAGATTTTTTAATTAAAAAAATTAACTTAAATACTAAAAACCAACAAATGGAAAAATCTAAACTGATTAAAATTGACTACTCATTTACCTCTAAATTTTTATGGTCATCTATTATCAAAACTCAATACTTACCCCATATCTAAATTTCAAAATTTTCTCTAATCACTATATAGAAAATATTAGTGAAGAAATTTTGATTAATAAGTTTATGTACCTAAATTGTTTTCAAAACTTATCCTATCCTTCACAAATACTGAAGATCTGCTCCTTACTCCCTCTCGCTCTTTTTCTCTCTCTCTTTCTTGCACCGGACGAAGCAAAACGAAATGGGGGGTATTTTTAATTCCCCTCACACATTTATTAGGGGGAGCCCCCCCCCCCCCAAAATAAATTCACCCTTGCCTTTCCACCGAAAGTTACTTTTTCTTAAATACTAAGATATTATTATTTTATAATAATATGATATTATATATTTTATTTATTTATTTATTTATTATTTTTTAATATTTTTTCATAAATCCTAAAATATAATTTAGGATATTATAATATGATTTGTGGGAATCATGAAATATGGAATATAAATGTGCAGGTTTCATAAGCATAGATTGTGGAGCAAGCAAAGGTTACGTGGATGAATTGACTGGGATCTCGTACCAAACAGATGAAGCCTTCGTAGAAAGCGGATTCAGTCATGAAGTACCCGCCATCTTTCGATTAAACGATCCTCTTCCGTACATAAAAAGACGGCTATACACGTTGAGAAGTTTTCCGGAAGGAGAACGAAACTGTTACACTCTGAGGCTAAAACAAGAGATCCATCAGAAACAAGCGTATTTGATCAGAGCTACATTTGCATATCAGAATTATGACTACAAGAACCAAGTTCCAAAGTTTAATCTCTACACGGGAGTCAATTTTCGGACCACAATTCAATTGGCGGGCATAAATTATTTTAGATATGTGGAAGTAATAATCCCACATGTCACCAACGACATGGTACAAGTGTGTTTGGTAGACATTGGACAAGGCACACCTTTCATTAACGCTTTGGAATTAAGACCACTGAACAGATCTCTCTATTCTGCTCCATTTCCCTTGTTTCCTTACACAAGAAGAGATTGTGGCCAGCGTATTAATTTTGCCAGGTACTCTTCCTGCAGTTTTGCACCAACTTTTACCCCACTTTTTTTTTCCTTCTTTCCCGGTGACATTTACCCCACTTCTTTTAATGTATGTCTAAAGTTAGGTTCAAAAGGACATTAATAAAGTTAGACATTTTTTTTTAACGTATTTTGAAAAACGTAATAAGCTGGAGTTTCAATAACTTGAGTGTAGTATCACTCGCTATAAATTTTGTATTTTATATCAACTGAGATGTGCATAATTTGATAAATAGGCACAATTTTTTAATGTATTACATGGAATTCAAAAAATAAGTCGCAATATTTATCATTTGTAAATAATGCTACTTGTTGTAGATGATTTTATCATGCACACTTTCGTTTAATTGTTTTTGAAAATGCAGGTATAAGGACGATCCATATGACCGCATGTGGAGCATATATGACAATTCTGATTGGGATGTCTTGAAAGCAAGCGCACAAGTAGAAAACTCCACTTATGAGCTTCCATCAGAAGTATTAGTCACAGCATGCCAACCCCATAATAATTCCAATCTCTTAACTGACAATTGGAACTTTGGTAGGCCTTACCAATTTTATTTGTTTCTTCATTTCGCTGAAATTCAAAAGCTTCCTTCTGGCCAAAACAGGATTATCAATGTCACTTTTAATGGTGACGAAAATTCCCTTTCTCAAGAACTGACTCTTGAGTACTTGAAACCTGTCACCCTAATTTCCAACAAGATCACTACAAGTAGTATTAGCTTCACAATCAGAGGAACATCTGATTCTTATGCTTCTCCTATACTTAATGCCTTTGAGATGTTCAGAGTCTTCCCACAGCCAAATTCTCCTACAAATTCACAAGACGGTATTGCTTATATATTATTCTCAGTTTCTGCGTCTTCCTTTGCATTAATTTTCATTATGTTTGATTTTGCAATGTTCATATTAACATCAATACCTTTTATATTTGTTATTGGAAATTACGTAGTTAATGCCATCATGGACATCAAGCGTACTTACAGGATCTCCAAAGTAAATTGGCAAGGGGACCCATGCGTGCCGACTGACTTTGCATGGGATGGTGTGAATTGCAGCCGTGCAAACGACGAGACAAGAATTATTTCATTGTAAGCAACTATTTATGACTTGTTATATTTGACGCAGTTAAGAACAATAAAGAATAGGGAAAACTAATTGATAGGCAAGTCTATATAATCTTATCTCATTTTTAATTACGTTTTTATAGTTTCTTTTTCTTTTTACTGAGTCCTTATTTATAGTTTTATCAATTATAAGTATTGATTCTTATGCTCAAAATTTGTTAATTTGTAAGAGAAATAATATTAGTAGCCAACGACGTGATTCTCACTCAGTGTCCAACTAGATTAATTTTGCCACATGTATCTAATAAATTTAAAATCAACCAAATTACAGATTATATAGATGTAAGGAGACGGTTATAATTCACATTAGCTTAAATTAATATATTATTAGTATGGGGACTCATACCTGTAATTGAGGAAAATGTAAGGACACAATAAAAAAAACCTTGAAGGACTTGATTAAACATATGACAATTATAAAGACTGACGAGTTAATTTTTCCTAAAGAATAATACCTTGCTCTTATTTATGATTTGTTATATAGTGTGGGGATTCTAATTATATTCGTAACATGTCAAAATTTGGCATAACAAATTGTAGGAACTTGAACTCAAGCAAACTCACAGGACCAATAGCTCAAACGTTCACCCGTTTAGAAAAATTGGAGTCCTTGTAAGTTGTCACCTAAAATAAGCTCTGGACATTCTATTATTTAGCTCATCGTTAGATATTATGAACAATTCTAACTCCTCTTTTTCATAGGGATTTATCAAATAATGAATTGTCAGGAGAACTACCAGAATTTCTCGCAACTCTTCCTAATTTGAAATTCCTGTGAGAACCTGAATATATTGCCTTGCAGCTTCAGTACTTGGATTGGGAGGTCATGTATCTAAAAATTCCATCTATTTTCTTTTTGCAGTAATGTCACTGGAAACAAGCTCACAGGTCCAGTTCCCAAGGATTTAAGGGAAAATCCTAATTTAAAGCTCAGGTTTGCTTGTCTTCAATATCAGATTCTACTTTATTTTTTGTTTAAGATCAGATTTGATAAAACTTTGATCCTGATTGTCATTTATTCTCTGATCGATACTTTGGTGAAAGGAAGACGAAATTAAAGTGAACAAGATCGATAAAATTTTTACTTTCTTATAAATGATCAATAATCTAGAAGTTTGGAGCCATATAAAAATTTATCTTTTATTTTACATGGAGGTAAGTCTTTCTAGGACATTAAAACTGACACCCTTAATTAGGATTACGTCAAGATAATCAGTGACCATAATAAGCCGCTAAGTTTATACACACAGGCACACTTCGGCTACATGAACTTCTCCTTATTCTATAACACACACATATATATTGTTCATACACATCCTCAAGAAGGTAAAAATGTATATTTGATCTTTTAATTTTATACAAGATTTAATTTAGTCTCTAAATTTTATAAATTATCTTTTTGATCAGCCTTAAATCCTAACACTATTCGTTTTAAATGATGATTTTTTGGCAATCATTATTATTTTTAAAAATTAAACTTAATATATGTTTACATTAACGTTTTGTCTACATTCAAAATTTCAATGTTAGCATTTCTTTAATGGTGTAAGAACTAGATAACTGAAAAGGTACATTATAAACTGCAGAAACCAAAATGAAAACCTGCATATATGAAGTTAAAAGACTACAGATGTACTTTTGTCCCCTTCAAGTATATATATGAATCCCCCGAATTTAGCTATACACACAGGCTCGCACACACGAAAACGAACTGTGAACTGTGCGACACATGTTACTTCGAATTTCATTTGCTCGACTTAAATTTCCCCTTCCCATCTTACCAGTGCAGCCAATAATCCTGGCCTCTGTCAGACAGATTCATGCGACAACAACCAAAAGTTTGTAATCCCTCTTGTTGCATCAGTTACAGTTTTTGTTCTAATTACCATTGCTTCTTTGATGATTTGGAGACTCAGAAAGAAAAGACAAGGTATCCCTCCCAGTTTGTATATATGCTGTCGTTTCATTGGGAATATAACTAACATTGATGCTTTCTCATTTATTACAAATCTAGCATGCTTTTCCCATAACTTGGAAACTTTTCAATCGTGTTTCTTCTGTCCTACAGTTACAAACTTTCAAACATAATATGGTACTCTCATGCCGCTGATTTCTTGACCTTATAACAAGCTAGCCTCTTGGCTGAAGTTATTTTTGCTTCCTTTTGATGTCTCCAAACATTTAATATAACCATGCAGATTTGTCTGCAGAACCCCGAAGCGTGGAAATTCTGAAACAAAAGAATCGAGAATTTTCTTACTCACAAGTTCTTCATATCACCGACAATTTCAAAACTCTTATTGGAGAAGGAGGATTCGGGAAAGTTTACCTTGGCACTTTGGAAGATAATTCTCAAGTTGCAGTAAAATTACTTTCAGAATCATCAAAGCAAGGATACAAGGAGTTTCAATCAGAGGTTAGATATGAAAAAGGATGCATCATGATCTTTAAAGCTTTTATAATTATGAAAATTGGGTGCAAGATCTTCCTATTATCAATTATATATGATGGAACTTTCTTCACTTCTAGGCTCAGCTCTTGACGGTTATTCATCACAGAAACTTGGTTTCACTTGTTGGTTATTGTCATGAAAATAACATGAAGGCATTGATTTATGAATATGCGAATAATGGAGACCTTGGCCAACTGTTATCAGGTTTGTCAGATAGTGCATAATTTTGTGCTTTTATTCAAACTACTCTTTAATTTTAATTTTCTGCACTTAAATGTGGTCGATCAAATGCTTGGAATAATTGTATAGTGCGCACGCATGTTTTTTTTTTTTTAAATATTAAACGTCTTGTTAGAAAAACAATTTTATGTTTTGTAGAGAGAAACTCAAATGTTTTGAAGTGGAATGAGAGACTTCAAGTAGCAATTGACACAGCAAAAGGTGACAAGAAAACTACTACATCATTAATCTGTCTCTCCTTATAATTAAACTTTACTATACGTTCCTCTTTCTTATATAATATATGGTCGAGTTGCAGGATTGGAATATCTTCATACTGGTTGTAAGACTCCTATAATCCATAGAGACTTGAAACCATCCAACATTTTATTGAATAAATCCATGATAGCTAAGATTGCTGATTTTGGACTGTCCAAAGCGTTTACAAACGAAGAAGATTCTCATCTATCCACTCAACCAGCTGGTACTCTTGGTTATATTGATCCGGAGTAAGTGCTTTTGACATATCAATCAAAAAAGTTCCAAGACTATCGGCTAAAGAACTTTAGAAAACAGCATATAATATTTAGTCTCAATTCATTCACCTATAATATGTTGAAACTAATCTATTATACCAACCCCAAAAAAAAAAATTCTATTCAATCTTCTAATTTATTCTTCTCCTTTGCAGATTTCAAAGATCTGGACAACTAAGTAAGAAAAGTGATATCTATAGTTTTGGGATGATTCTTCTTCAACTCATAACATGTCGGCCTCCAGTAAAAAGAGAAATTGAAGATGTCAGTTTCATTATTGATTGGATTAAGCCTAAAATTGAATGTGGGGATATTGAAGGCATTGTGGATCCAAGACTTGAAGGAGCGTTCCATGTTAGTTCAACGTGGAGAGCTATTGAAGTAGCAATGTCATGTGTCCTACCAAAACCTACCCAAAGGCCGGATATAAGTTTCATGTTGCAAGAACTACAGGAAAGTTTGGCTTTGGATAATACTCTCACAAATAGTAGTTTGCATGATTCTGCTGTGAACAGTGAATTAATCACTCTCGTCTCTGCTAGGTAGTCACTATATATATCTCTCTTCTAAACAACACTATAATTGTATGCATTTAAGGATCATTATCCATCTCTCCTCTTTAAATGATATCAGATTGTTTAATTGTATGTAGTCAGTACATATAGGTTGGTTTGTATATAATAAACAAAGGCCCCAATCTACAAGCGTTTAGTAGTTAGCGGTTTCCTATCACGATATGGCTAGCTGTATATGGAAGGAAATAGAGTAGTTTATATAATTAATTAATTAACTTATTAAAAAATTTCCAATGAGATGACCAAAATAGTTCATTTCACGGTCAGAACATCAGTTGATTCTTATGCTACCCTCCTATATATCATCAATATGCTTGTGAACTTTTCGAAGTCATCCAAGAATCAAAATCGATCAATTCTTACACAAGACGGTATTGTGTGAGAATCAGGCATAACATATACTTTAGGGTGCTTCCAATTGGTTCATATTATTATTAAATTTTAGGGTGCTAATCACTTTTTTCATGAATACTTTAGGGTAAAAATACCTAAAGACATTCTAAGGTTAATAATAATGGTCAACAGCTTAATCCGGTAGTCAAAAAATGAGGCTGTAATAATTTTGACACTCGAAGGGCGAAATTGCTCCAATAAAAAGTTTAAAATACCAGCTCCTCTCAAGGTAGCTTAGAGACAAAAATATCTTTGAATCTTTTACATTGTATGGCTGGTCGATTGGTATTGATATTGGTGGTATTATTGATATTGATTATTGATTTGTTATGTGATGAGACAGCTCATCGATATGAGCAAGGACTTGTTAACAAATGTAGGTCAACTCATTGAATACAATATTATCAATGCAAGTACAGAAGTGTTTGGATTATAGCATCTCCAAGCATTTGTGACTTGATATTTTTCATGTGTGTTATGATTTGACTCTTTGTAAGTAATTATAAATAATAGTATTACTCTTCCGGTTTTAAATATAAGATCTTTATACTAGTGTGTATAAGATTCTTATATTTAGGATCGGAGGAGTATTATAATTTTTTTTGATAACAATAATATTACATATTATTAAAGAGTAAAATAACACGCCACTTCGGATTCTCCTAATTTGTTTTTGCTGTTTTGACACATCCGACATTTTTGCCTTTTTAATTTGAATATTTATTTTTTGAGAAAATCGTGAAAAAAGACCTTAAAAATAGAAAATTATAAATAAGAATCCATTATAACATTATTATGGGTTTTAACAATAATTGATAAGCAAATGACAGTGATTTTCATAAATGGGTCCTTATATACAATATTTCAATTTAAACAATCTTCTTTTATGATTTTTCCTTCTTTCTTCTTTCTTTATATTTAAATCTCATTTCTCTTTCATTTTAGTTCTTGAGGCTTCCTTAACGTTCCTAAAAATATTTATACTTTAGTTTTATAAAAGCTTTTACTTTTTGACTTAGTCCCTAAAAATTATTCTATCATTTTAGGGCACTTACAAACTTCTGCTAAAACAATTTTATTTTTAAACTAATTCTAGACTCAAAATTAGGAATATGGCACATTTTATCTCAATTTTAATTTTTGATCGTTAGATGAACATTTGTCGTCAGTCAATATCATTCACAACTTGATTAAATAAAACAGAGTTTTATTGGATAATAATTTCTCTCATTGTTCGATTTGAACAGTCAAAATCGATCTGATGGTCAAAGATTAAAATCGAGATAAATCATGATTGACAGTCATGCGCCCCAATCCAGAACTTCTTCAAGCTTATAGTATTATCAATAACCATATATTTTCAAGCGTATAGGTACTATGGTCTAGCAATACATTATAAATCTAAAACTGTAATGCTAAACGACTTAAATTAAAAACAATAAATGCATAATATATTATATGCAGAAGGGACTTCCTATATGAACCAGGGAGTTTTTTTTTTTTTCCTTGCATCAAAACAAAATGATAGGGATAACGACAGTAAAGTTCCGCAATCAACATTATATCTACTACAGCTTCCAAACTGAATATAAGACTTTCTTGATTAATTTGAAAAAAATTTTAAAAAAAATCTTTTTAAAAAATAAATAAGTATGAAAAGGGTCTCAAAGCCAGTACTAAAGCCACTTTAGGAAGTCTACTGTGCAAGAGAATTAGTCACTATTATCGGTGATAGATACCCTGAGTTCAATCAAAACAAATTGAGAAAAAGAAGCTAAATAAATTACTTTAAAACATTTATATTTATTTTTTTTTTGAACTTATTTGACTAACTAACAAACTAATATACTCCTTTGGTCCTAAATGTAGGAACTAATTTTGAATGTCAGTATGTTGGTTATATATATAAGATCTATGTGTATCATTTTTTTCAAATTAACCTTATTGATATTCCTCAAAAAATAATCAAGTAAGAGATGGAAAGAGAAAATTAAGATAATTAGGATATTTTAGAAAAAAAAGTTACTACTTCTAATCCTTAATATAAGAGTTAGTTTGAATTTCAATTTGATCCTAAAATAAGACCTCAATCCACTTTTTCTATTATATTTATTCATTTTTTTCAAAATAGTCCTTGTAATAGTTGTACATGTTAAATATTTTATCAAATGACACTTGATTAGGAAGGGCATTTTAGGAAAGACAACGCATATTTATCACAAATAACTAATTAAACTAATTTTCTTAATATATTCAAATTAGTTAACCATCTCTTATATTAAGGATTAAAGGTAGTGTACTCCCTCCATCCCTTTTTATAAGCAACAATTACCTTCCATCTTTTGTCCCTAAATCTAAGCAACAATTGCAAGTTGTCTTAAGTTTTGTTAGCAAATTTCCTGTTTTACCTCATTAATTTAATACCTAATATATTTATTATCTTATTTTTCAAATCATCATCTCTCTGCATCACATATTCTCTCTCTTTCATAATTCTCTTTATTATAATAATTTTTTATTCTCTCCCCTCCCATTAAATAAGGGTATTTTAAAGAATTCTAATTTTTACCCATTTACTCTTCTGGTCCTATTTATAAGTCACTTTCAACATGTTTCACACAAATAAAAAAAAATCTTAAACGTTATTAACTCTCATTTAAAATTTAACAACTTTTCAACTTTATCCTTATTTAATATATATTATACCTCATATAAACAAAGTTAACACAAAAATAAATGAGAGATAAAGTTGTACATCTATACAAAAAATTTTCTTTAGTGTCTTATAAATATGATAAAAAAATCTTTTTTCTTTGCCCTATAAATAGGATCAGAGGAGTATTATCTTTAACTGATTGTTTGATCTGTGTAATGGAGTCTAAGGTTGCTTATAAAAAAGAGCGGAAGGAGTATCATATTAACTAATTTAACTAACATCGTTAAACTACTTAAATTAGTTAATTAGATCTTAGATTAAGAACCAGAGGAGTAAAATCTAATAACTATACACATAAGTATTAACATATACTATAATTGAATAACTTATTTAGCTTCTTAATCTATCCAAATTAATTAATTAAGTTTTATATCAAGGATTAGAGGTGTTATCAACTTTTTAAACTGTTTTACAATAAATTTTGATAATATATAATAATTGACTTGAAATTTATGCTTAACTTGCCTGTGGATTGAAGAGGTACGTTTGACTAGATAGTAAATTACTATAATTTACGAATTATTCAAATTTCGACGCATATCATTTAACAAAGACTTGGAGCTCTATTGTAATTGGGGTCCCGCTTCCGTGCTCATCAAGTGATTTAATATTATTGACTTGAAACCGTCTAGATCCAATCTGTACGGTCAAGATTTAATATTATTAAATAATTATTTTAAAATAGAAAAATTATATTTTTAAAAAATGATAGTTAAGAGATTATTTTTATTTTTTATCCTATACCTATTAAAATAATTATTTTTAAAAAATAAAAATAAAAATAAAAATAAAAATAAATCTGGACCGTCCAAATCAGATCTGGGCGGTCCAGATCTGATGAGCATTGGGTGCTCATTAAAACTGATGAGCATCCAATGTAAATCCGTGAGATAACTTACTGTAGGTCTCGAGTGATAAGCATAAATTACAATCGGTCCAGATTTAGATCTAATCTGAACGGTCCAGATTTAATATTGTTAAATAATTATTTTAAAATAGAAAAAATTATATTTTTTTAAAAAAATAGTTAAGAGATTATTTTTTTATTTTATACCTATTAAAATAATTATTTTTTTTTTTAAAAATCTGCACTGTCCAGATCAGATCCAGACAGTCTAAATCTAATGAGCATTAGGTACTCATTAAAACTGACGAACACCCAATGTAAATCCTTATCTCATAGGACAACGGTGCCATCACTGTCAATATCTATCAACAGCTATTCGAAGTATAAAATTTATGTTAAAAATAAAAATGTACATATAGTTATTTTAATTTCCCACAAAATTCATTTTACTCTTTTAATTTATAGAGTTTTTTTTTTTAGTCCTTTAACTTGCTACCATTAACACATACAAAAAATGATGACACTGAAATTTGAAATGTTGCCAAAACATTTCTAAATACTAACGTCTTTAAGTTCACTTTTCAAAATAGGCATTTGAAATATGTTTTTAATTAGCTATTACGCAAATAAATAAGTTTTAAAAATGTGATGAAAAAAAGGAACATTATAAAATTTCATAGTATTATAAAAATTAATAAATTTTAATAAATTTTATAAGATATTAGAAAGTTTAAAAATATGTTTTAGAATTATTTTTTGATGGTAGGAAAAAGTTATTTTTATTGAAAAATACAAATTTTTAAATATAAATTTAAGTGTCAAACTTATCGGCTAATTAACATTTGGATGGATAAAAACATACAGAATAATGTCAAATATATAATGAATGTTTGTGTAACATATAAGTTAATTTTAAGAAGGGAAGTTTATATATATGTTTCTAAGATAGAGAGAATGTTTTAAGGGAGGTTGTATGTTATTCTATTTTATTGATGTTGATACTATTCCACTATCCCTTTTAAATTCATCCCATTGGCCTCGTGCTCATTTTTCTAAATATATATAGGCACACAAACACATATATAAAAGATAATTCTTAGTCATACCATATATGCCTGCTGGACGGCTTATTTTGTAGAATTTTTTTTTATGTATACTATAATATTCAGTAAACTCACACCACTAATTTTCTGCTAATAAAAGAGGTGCCAATCACTTAAGCTTTGCCAGTTCATTTCTGTTTTCCTCTTCCTCGAAACTTGAAGACATGAAGAGAATGATCTCTTGGATTCTTGCTTTGCTTCTTCTGGTTTCCTTCTTCGCTATTCTTGCAGATGCTGCTAATAGTAGAGGTAAGCACTTGGCCACCATTCATTAATCTCCCTCTAGTTCTTTTCTCTGAGGAAATTTTTTGCCGCAACACACGTGAATTTTTTTGCCGTATAACTCACGTACTTATTATTGTTTTTTTTCACTGAGGGTTTGAATTCACAAATCACAACCTTACGCGTAACAAAACCTTAAAAAATAAAATATTTGGTGTCAATTGGACTACAATGCCCCGAGATACAATTTAAAGTTTGTGATTAGTCAGAACTATAAAGTAGGTGGGTTAATGTAGAGTCAAATGGATAATTATGAGAGGCATTTTAGTAAACATATATACTATTAAATATTCTTTAAAATGTGTAATATTGCTGTTGGCAAAAAAAATTGTAATATTGCTTATATATATTTGGCAACAAAACTTTCTTCCATTTTGTTGCGTGTACTGGGTAATAGAGAAGGTATAAAATACTGCCTCTAATGCTCTAACTAATTATTTATATGAGTTACTTCAAAATATTCCACAAGCCAGCTGGTCATCTAAACCAATCTTCATTGCTTATATATCACTTCCAATCCTTAATATTAGAGCTAGTTGACTAATTTGAGTAGATTATAAAAATTAGTTAAGTTAATTATTTATAATAAATAAGTGTTGTCTTTCCTAAAAAGCCCTTACTAATCATGTGTATTAGCTAGAACCATTTGATAAAACATTTAACATTTGCAACTATACAAGGACTATATTGGGAAAAATAGATAAATATAAGAAATAAAATTGATTAAGGTCTTATATTTAGAACTAAAATAAATATCAAACTAGTTCTTATATTAAAAATCGAGAATAGTATTTTTTTTTTTTTGAAGTCATTTGTTACTTATATTTATAATATTCTCAATAGTGAACATCATAATTTCTGAATAAATTTGTTTTTTTCATACACAGGAACTAAAAAAGCAAGAACAGGAAACTTAAACAAAAAACAAAAGCCACCACGTCTGTATTTAACAGCGTCATCATGAGAGTAGCAGACACCGTTGAATACAAATGTGATCACCCAGCTTTTTTTTTTTTTTAATTTTTAAGTTTCCTGTCTTTAGCTCCTGTGTATTAAAAAAATTTAAGAAATTATGGTGTTCACTTTATATAAACCTTAAATTTGTTTTTCATCTATAGTATATATGGATCAAAACTGTGCGGGTTTCATAAGCATAGACTGTGGAGCAAGCAGAGATTATGTTGATGCATTGACTGGGATTTGGTACCAAACAGATGAAGGCTTTATAGAAAGTGGATCCAATCATGAAATACCACCCATCTTTAAATTCATCAATACGCTTCCATATATGGGGCGTCAGCTAAGCACATTCAGAAGTTTTCCAGTGGGGCAAAGGAACTGTTACACTTTGAGACCAATAAAACAAAAGCAGAAGCATTTGATCAGAGCTTCATTTGCATATCAGAATTATGACTACAAAAAGAATTTCCCAAAGTTTGACCTCTAGTTAGGGGTCAACTATTGGACGACAATTGAATTGAATGAGAAAAAAAACTTTTGGATATAATGAAATAATAATCCAAGAGGTTACCAATGGCATGGTTCAAGTGTGTCTGGTTGATATAGGAGAAGGCAAACCTTTTATTAACACATTGGAACTAAGGCCATTGAGAAATTCTCTCTATTCCTCTCCATTTCCTTTATCTCTACACACAAGAAGATATTGTGGCACTTCTTCTAGGACCAAATTTGTCAGGTAGACTTTCTACTCTGCGCCAACTTTTTCAACAATTTTCACTTCTTATTATTATTTTTTTATAAAAAGTATCATGCAATTCATTTCATTAGTCAACTCCATCTAGTGAGATAAGGTTTGTTATTGTTGTTGTTATATTTCTCCATGGTAAAAATTTCAGATACATAGAATTGACAACATATGGAGCCTTAGGCAAGGCTTACAGCATATCTACTATGAATAGGTATAGAGTTGACATCTAGGGCATTACAAAAATCTTGTATAATTAAATTAAGTGAAATATAAAAGAGGTTTAATTAAATAGACTACGCTAAGAAAAAAAAAATTAGCTAGGCATATACAGAATTGTGAAAAGTTTAAATAATAGGTCACATTGTTAATAATTTCTTGAGATTATTATTAATAATTTGCCTTTTTTGGTGATGCTTTCGCTTAATTATTGTTTTGGAAATTAAAATGCAGGTCCAAGGACGATGAATTATTGTTTCGCTTAATTATTGTTTTGGAGTACTTGTAAATTGTAATACAAGAAGTCTCCCAACATTCAAATACTATTATTAAGCATATATATAGTTTGATATAATGAACAATACTTACCTCTTGTTCACAGGGATTTGTCCAACAATGAATTAATAGGAGAACTACCAGAATTTCTTGCAGCTCTTCCTAATTTAAAATTCATGTAAGACCTTAATTGATCGGAGAATTACCAGAATGTGAACACGTGTATCTCAAAATTACATTTATTTTCTTTTTACTATCTTGCAGTAATATGAATGGAAACAAGCTCACAGGTTCAATTCCCAGGGGTTTGAAGGAAAACGCTAATTTGATGTTCAGGTTTACTTGTATTCAATGTCAAAATCAGATTCTAGTTTAATATTCTTGTTTGAGACCAAATTGGATAAACTTCTTGTCCCCTTGTATGGCTTATGTAGAAAGTCTTGAAGTCTTGTGTGTATGTGTGTAAAGGGAAGTCTTAATTCCAAGAACTTTTATATTGGCCATTTCCCACCAGTTGTTAGGACATACTACTTATCACTGCTAATAAGTGTTAAGTCTAAATCATTAACTATAATAAATCACTAAGTACTCCTCTGATCCTAAATATAAAACCTATTTTGTGATATAAATTAGTGTAAATTTACACTACAAAATGGGTCTTATATTTAGGACCGGAGAAAGTATAAGCAAGTGGGTATCTTTAATTCTTTGTTTATGAATAATATATTTTGTCCTTGACTATATCTGTAAAATCGAACCTCACGTGCTCAACTAATACTTCCTCTTCCAATTTTGCCAGCGTAGCCAACAACCCAGGCCTGTGTCAGTTAGATTCATGCGACGACAACCAACGCAAGTGTGTTATTATTCCTCTTGTTATTACATCAATCACAGTCTCAGCATTCTTTCTGTGATGATTTGGAGACTAAGAAAGAACAGACATGGTATTTATTTATTTATCTATTTGTCGATTCATTGGGAACATAACACTCTCAATTTATTTTTACATATGGGTTTCAATTCCAAAACCAAAGAATCGAGAATTCTCTTACTCACAAGTTCTTCAGATCATCAGCAATTTCAAAACTCTTATTGGAGAAGGAGGATTCAGGAAAGTTTACCTTGGCACTTTAGAAGATAATTCTCAAGTCGCAGTAAAATTACTTTCAGAATCATCAAAGCAAGGATACAAGGAGTTTCCATCAGAGGTTAGGCATGAAAAAGATGCATCTATGATATTTAAAAGCTACTTTCTAAATATAAGCAAATTATCACTTATATATGATGGAGCTAATATAATTAACTCGACTTGTAGGCTCAGCTCTTGACGGTTATTCACCATAGAAACTTGGTTTCACTTGTTGGGTATTGCCATGAAAACAACATAATGGCATTGATTTATGAATATGTGGATAATGGGGACCTTGCCCAACTTTTTAGTATCACCTGGTGATGTAGTTTTATTGTGTTTTTCATTTGTATACGATTACATATATGATTGGTAAGCAAGTTTTTTTTTTTTTTGGTAGAGAAAAATTCAAATGTTTTGAAGTGGAATGAGATGCTTCAAATTGCAATTGACACAGCAAAAGGCAACAAAACTACAACCTTTTGTCTTTAGCATAGAGCGAGATAACTAATTAATTTATAAATATTTAAAAAGTTAGTTAAATTAATTATTTATGAAAAAAAAAGTGTTAATTTTCTGAAAATATTTTATTTAATCATTTGCATTAGATTATTAATTACATTCCAATTCCTTCCTAGTACCTCCCAGGAAATATCCCGAAATAAATTGACGAGTTGGTGTGAGCCGTGCACTTTTCCAATAGGAATCTATTTTGTTTTTAAAGATCGCAGCTTTCGTGTTTTGGTGCGTCCTTGGGATCCTTTCAATGACATATTTTGTGTTGAAAAGGTGTTTATATGATAGAATATGATTTGATCAATTGTGTAAAGCCCATCAAAAAATATAATTTGAAAAACAAAATTATAAATCTCAGAAATAAGGTGAAAAGAATTCTTATATTTAGAATCAAATTTAACCTCATGTAAGCTTCAATATTTAAGACTAAGGTGAGTATACTATTTATCTTTGTCTCTTTATGAACTAGTCTAATCGTATATTCCTTTCTTGTATAATCATCGATGGAGTTCCAGGATTGGAATACCTTCTTGCTGGTACTCCTATAATCCATCGAGACTTAAAGCCATCCAACATTCTATTAAGTAAATCTATGACAGCCAAGATTGCTGATTTTGGACTCTCTAGAGTATTTATCAATGAAAGAGACACCCATCTATCAACTCAACCAGCTGGTAATCCCAGTTATATTGATCCTGAGTAAGTGTTTAGTGTATATCAAAATAAAATAAAATCTCAACACATTTTCTAAAGAACTACAAAAGACAACATAATACTGTTTAGTTTCAATTCATTCACCTGTAATATTGTTAAAATACACTAGAAAAATGTACATAACTAATTGTCATCTTTGGAAAATTTCAAAGATCTGGAAAACTAAACAAGAAAAGTGATATTTATAGTTTTGGAATGATTCTTCTTCAACTCATAACGGGTCGCCATCCAATAAATAGAGGACCTGAGGATATCAGTTTCATTGTTGATTGTATTCAACCTAAAATTGAACGTGGGGATATGGAAGGCATTGTTGATCCAAGATTAGCTGCAGGATTCAGTGCTAATTCAACATGGAAAGCTGTTGAAGTAGCAATTTCATGTGTTACCACCACCACCCCAGAGGCCAGACATAAGTTACATATCGCGAGAACTACAAGAATGTGTAGCTTTGGAGATGGGAATAAATGACATTATGCCCAGAAATTCATGTGATTATAGTAGCAACACTGAATTAATCACTGTTCTCTCTGCTAGGCAGTCATCATGATTCATGATACTATTCTAAACAACACTACAAAGCTTCACGTTTTGCTATAATAAGCTTCACGCTTGCACTGTTCAAGGATCATTATACATACATATATATATATATATATATATATATATCCACATTATCTCTTCTCTTTAAGTGACTATGGTCGAAGGATAAATTGAGACTCAGTTTTCTCACATATACTGGCAACACTGAATTAATCACTATCCTCTCTGCTAGGTAATCATCATGAGTTTTCCGCTAAACAAGACTATAAAGCTTCATGTTTTGCTATACGAGACTATAATAAACTTCATGCTTGAATGTGCTTGAATGTTTCAAGGATCATTATACTTTAAATGACTGTCCAAAGGATAACGTACCCTTAATTTTGAATTTTTGAAGCCTTTAACACAATGGAAGTCTCATAAATGCAATAAAATGCAATTATGAAATATGTGCATACTTTTTGAAAAAAACATTGATGCTCTGATTGAAAAGTATAAGAAAGTAGACTCTACAGCCTACTCCGCCCCTTAGTTTTTCCAAAATGGGGGGGGGGGGGGTTTAAAGTGGCTACTTCGCTTCTTAAACGGCTTTAATGAAGATCCCTTAAACCATTAAATTTAATGAATAATATAATACTATCTATCTCCTTCATATGGCCATATTGTGATATGAAATCACTGTTATGAGTTGAGGCATTTATACAATAGATTTTTGTATAAACTAACCTATCACAGTATACGCACATTTAACAAAGGGCTGATCCATTTTGGGCTTAGTTTGTAATAAAAGAAGACTAACCGCTTAAATTATAATTCCCTTACAAATGACGCAATTGTCATTGCTCCAGTATTTTGTCACTGTAAACCAGTTCAAACACACCACAACGTACCCAACTCCTAACATAACTAGGGGCTCAAAATGAAAGTTGAACTAGTATATAATTCTATTAGCACCGAGAAATCAGACATCAATACCGAATAGCAGTTGAGGATGACTAATCAAAAGGAATAAAATCACATGATAGTGGAATGGGACACAGGATTTTTTTTATTTTTTTTTTGGGTAGAAAGGACACAGGATATTAGCTGTGTTATTTTTTCTTTTCAATTACCACCTCCTTTGATTTCGTTCCCAACGCTCAACATGGTGAGGGAAAATGGAGGTTTCCAGTCCGGCTATCCACATTCGGCATGCAGAGGGAAAATGAAGGGCAGAGATGAAAAGGTAATTACAAGGCTAATCACCTCCGCACCGGTGGTACAACCCCCCTACCAGGTGCAGCTCCACGGCCAGCAGCTTGAGCCTGCACAAGCAACATCAACATAAAATATACAACAAACTAAATTATTCACAAACTATTAATCATATGACTCAAGCATAGGTAAACGTATCTAGGTTGGAATTAAAACACACATATCATGGATATGGCCAAAAGGAAAGTTAGGTTTATATAATCAAAGAATGTGAGCATAAATACCTTTGCTCGCATTGCAACTGCTCTGCCCCTACCAACTCCAAGTGATGCACCCTTGCCCTTCACGAGATTTCAAGAAGCAAAAATCACACTCAGAACATATATACAATAAAAGCGTCCTTGATCATTGGAAGACATGAAGTTACCTTAATTCTAGCATCCAATCGCTTAAACATGGGAGCATTCTTCAGCATGTCTGGTATGACCATAAACCTGTTAAAATGCCCAAGTCACAGCATTTCAGAGCACTTATAATTGCCATAAAGAGATCACAAAATCGTCTCTGGAGTAAAAAACTTCAATCAATCCTTAAGTAAGGTAGTTCATACCTGACTTTGCTGCCTCGAATAAATACATGTTCAAGTTGGGATGTTTTTCCATCCTGAGGAATGAATGACCATGGTCAGCAAAAAAAGATGAAGTTCAGAGTGCGTTAAGATCAAATAATTTTTTTTTAGCAAAGATCAAATTAATAATTGTATACTTAAAAGTTGAAATTGCTGAGACAAAACTCTCTACAACTTTTAAAATTGAATAATTGCACTTTCTTAGGCCCCTGTTACTTCTGGTATGAGTACATCAGTGGTAAATAAACAAAACTGGGAAGGCTGTGAGGGTACAAAATTGAGGTTGACATTGGGCATGTTCCAAAACAATACATGTCTGAGAGATAATGTCAGTACTGGAGATATTTGGTATGCTTATCTTTACCAATGTAAGCCTCCTAGTGTCCATTTGGCTTTACTATTTTTTCAGAAGGCCAGGGGAAGAACTAATACATGTCCTAGCACTGTCCTCTGAGGTTCATGTTAAATGCTAATTACAAATTTGAAATTAGGAACAAATAAAGTTCATCAAGCTAAAAATTGTGCAAGACAAACTGACAAGCATAACGTCTGAATTCTGAAATAAAATGGCAGGTATTGGTGATCGGATAAAATAGATTCTAGTGTAGATATTCACCATGTAGTATGAATGCAGTGATATTTTTCCTATATCTGAACAAATTATGCAGAGAAACACATAATGTCATGACTACTCTAGTAGTAAGTAACAATAACACTCATAGCTTATTTGTTTGATTCACCGGCTCCATTCCATTTATACCTGACTAAATGAAACTAATATGTCCTTTTCACTTGCCTTCTGAATTCTCCACATGCTCATATTTAACTTGTGCAACTTAAAATAATAAAATTCATAGCCAAGCTTTCAAACAACTGGAAATTTGCTTCTGGCCATGTCTCAGTTAAGGAAAGTGGAAATGCCCAACAAATGACCATGTCCATGATCAATCTTATAAAGTTTAAATCTTGGTTCTTCTCAGTTTAACCTTGTTTTACAGCCTAAGCTGGAGTAAATCTAGCCTTTAAAATAATAAAAGTTACTCGTCTGATCTAAAACCAGCAGGAGATTTGATCAAGAGCGCATAATTTGAATTATCTTGTACAGAGAATATCTCTCATCAAAATGCATTGAGTCAGCTTCCAAGCTCGCAAAGACAGAGTAAGATTGCTCACAAGCCTCTAGAAGGAACCAAAAGACTAGTAATCTCTCAATTACTTCCTATCTTTCCTTCCTAATCCCTCTTTCTAAGGTAATGTGCATGTGTGTCCACCACACGAGTTTCTTCATAGACGGTATCTCATTGTTCAGAAAATTTGCAATGAAATTTACAATTGCAACAAAGATTAAAATTTGCTAATCATAAATCCAAGCTCAGCGCAATTTGAAGAAAATCGACAATCTACACATACAAGTGAAAAGTACCTTGGCGGTGTAGGTAATGTTCTCGAGCTGACAATTCCAGTTGTCTTCGCACTCGATCATACCTCCTCTATAGAGCTCTCCGCTCTTCAGCTCTACGGTGACCACATGACCAGTGGCCTCGTGAAGTAGCTTCACTGGTATTCCCAAGCTCCTGCTCATGGCTTCCTTTTCACAACTCTGCGCAAAACCCTAATCAATCGAAGAAAGAAAGCCCGCCTTTGGACTTCGCCGCGAGACAGGAATTTTATTTATTTGTTTATTCATCTCGAATTTTTCATTTTTTTTAATCTGATTTTTATATTTCAAATTTTACTTTTGAGTACTATATATGAGACTTGTTAACGAGACTGGAGAGATTCTAAAATTTCAGTTCAAGATCCAGAGCAAAATTAAGTTGGGAATTAAAATTTTAATTAAATAGCAATATATTTTTTTACAGCTAAAATAGCAATATATATAATAGGACCAAGTGTTGTTTTCCATATCATAATTTTGGGGCCAAAAAAGAAAAAAAGGTATACAGTGATCCTAAGATAGTATTAATTAAAAAAATTTAATAAAAAAGAATATAGATTAGTTTGCACTACAAAATTTTTTCTAGTTCGGGCTTCTAAGATCTACATAAATTTGATTTAACATATTTGTTTTTTCTAATAATTTAGTGTTACCCGATATTATTTTTATTATTGCTGTTGAGGCTAACAATTTCGGCTATCATAATTTAGACTGATTGGTTAGAACACAATATATCTTAACTAAAGCCAATAATTCAAGTAGTATGAATAAAAAATTACAAAAGAAAATTTATGTTTGAATCCCACAATGTTTAAATTTATACTGGATTATTATATAAAAAATAAAATAAATACATCAACATCACTTTAGCACAAAGTCAACTCAAAGTTTTCGTATAGGTAAACTAAAAAAAGAAAATAATTGTGTAGAAATAAATAATAAAATTACAGTGATAATTAGGGCACTGAAAACTCAGGGAGTTATTAAATTAATATAGATAGTTGTTTCAAAAACTAGTGGTCTAACTTGTAATTGTAATTCAATTTATATTGATTCAATTATAATTAGA
This sequence comes from Neltuma alba, assembly GCF_004799145.2. Lineage (NCBI taxonomy): Eukaryota > Viridiplantae > Streptophyta > Magnoliopsida > Fabales > Fabaceae > Neltuma > Neltuma alba. The sequence continues at coordinate 81,969 of NW_021634311.1, read as the reverse complement.
TAATATAATCTAATTAAAATTAACATAAATATTTGTATATAATTCTGAGAAGGTATTATTTGAATTAAAAAATACATTAATCCATAAATAAATAAAATATTAATAAGTTAAAATATACATTTAGTCCTTCAATTTTATATAAGGTTTTAATTTGATCACTTAACTTTAAAAAGTATATTTTTAGTCCTTTAAACCTAAATTTATTAATAAACAATGACAGAATTGAAATTTTAAATATTGATAAAACATTTTCAAATATCAATATGTTAAGTCCAATTTTTAAACTATAATTAAAAAAAACACACAATTTAAACCGAGTGATAGTGTTAAAGGATAAAAATAGATTTTTGAAAGTTAAAAGACTAAATTGAAATATTACATATAAAAAGAAAGGATTAAATACATATTTTAACCAATATTAATATATAATGAAAATATTATGAAATACTACCTCCGGTCCTAATTATAAAACCCAGTTGACTTATTTGAGGAGATTAAGGAAGTAAGTTAAGTTAGTTATTTGTAATAAATAAGTGTTGTCATTCCTAAAATATCCTTGCTAATTAAGTGTATTGACTAGAACTATCATTATTAGAAGGACTATCTTGGAAAAAATGCATAAATATAAGAAAAAAATGGATTGAGATCTTATAATTAGGACCAAACAAAAAGTCAAACGGGATCTTATATTAAGGACCGGAGATAATAATAAATTGATGGGCTATTGACAAAAATTGTTTAAAAAAAAATCATCCAAATGAAAAGGACCAATAGACGAGATTGATTACCGTCTCCCGAGCTGTGACCACAGCACCCTACGAATCTGGATTTGATTTTGCGGTTTTGTGCCATTCGCAGTCCGCATCCCTTTTCTTCTTGTCTCTTGGTGGGGTCAAAGCCATTCTCACACTCATTCCTCTATTTCAAGCAAAAACAAGGGAGCAGGTGGCAATTAGAAAACTCTAGTTCCTTCATCATTTTCTCTCGGATTGCCTCGGCCTCATCTTTTGGAGTTCAGCATCTAACAATTTCGATTTCTGGGTCTGCGATGTTTGGCTGTTTTATCTTCATGATGGTGATGGTTTTCGTTCGAGGTAGGTTCTCAGGTTTTCTGTTTTACTTTCTTCTCTGTTCCATGATTTTCTGTTGACAATTGCGGAGATACTGTACAGCAGACGGCAACTGAATAATATTGTAATTAGAGTTCGTCTGTTGAAAACTCAAATGAGCAAATATACACTCGTTGGGCGTGGGGTCAGAGTTCAGACCCACTTTCCTTAGCTGGACCCCTTGTAGTATTTTCCTCTATTTCTAACTTTGAGAATTAAATCAATTGCTGAAAGCTGATTATTGTTAAGCTAGAAAGTACTCATTTGAGTTTTTAGTTAATTAATTCTGAGCTTTTGAGCCTAAGATATGATCAATGCCCTATAATTGCTGTGTTTGACATATTGGACCTTCTTGATGACATGGGAGTTTTATAGATGCTTATTTTTACATGTATATCTCTAACGTTGTAAGTAAAAGCTGCAAGCTTGTATCAATTTGATTGAATGCCTTATAGACGTTTATCTTATGGGGATGTCTGTTGAGAATTGGCCTCACAAATATTCTGTCCCGCTTAAATATTGATTACTAAATTGTTCCATAAATATTATTGATATTTCAATGTGTTGCAGTTTGAGGTTAGTTGGGTTTTCTTCTGGTTCTAGTCACACAGTTTTTTAATTGAGCTATTTGAATTGGTGATTTGATCTGCCTATTGTGTAATTCTTGATGATGCAGAACATAAAATTCACTAGAGATAGAAAGGGGGTGAGACGATCATGACATATTTCAACACTACTAATTTGACCTCGCAGTTTCAACTTTTTAGAACTTCCATTAATCCTGAAAACTTCTTTTTTCCAAAGGGCCTAAGAATCTTTAAGATGTATCCTGACTCTGCATTTTTTTTTTTTTTAATCAGTGCTTTATAGTAAGTCATGTGATTTTGACGTCATAACTTGTCAATTCTTTAGCTTCATCATGCCTTTTGCAACTATGAGAAACTATGAGAAGATCTAGTCAATTTGAAGGACGGACCACCAGACCTAATTTCTCTGATCTTTACGGGAAGAAAAGCTATCAAGCACCTTGTTAACTCAAGATAAGCTCAGCAGGTTCATAGAGAAAAAAATGGCCGCTGAAGATAAAAACCTTGTGGAAATTCTGGAAGACCTTAATCCGATAGATGTTGCTAAATATATGAATTATGTCAGTGCTCCTCAAGCTGGAGCTATAGCTACTTTCTCAGGCACAACACGTGATACCTTCGAAGGCAAAACCGTCATCGAGTTGAGATATGAAGCATATGTGCCAATGGCGATTCGATGTCTAAAGTCTCTTTGTTCCTCTGCTAGAGCATCCTGGAACCTGCACTCCATTGCTGTTGCTCATCGTCTAGGCACAGTTCCTGTGGGAGAAACAAGTGTGTTCATTGCAGTTTCTGCCGTCCACAGAGATGATGCACTGGAGGCTTGTAGGTTTCTCATAGATGAGCTAAAGGCAACAGTGCCTATTTGGAAGAAGGAGGTTTACTCTAATGGTGAAGTTTGGAAGGAGAATTCTGAGTTCTTGGAGAGGAGGTCTGATCTTCGTAAAGATGAAGATTTTCGTGGGAAAGTGACAGAAATGAAGGAACACAATAGGAAGCACTGTTGCAGGCCCAAGGTTCAGGTGAAGGATGAAGGTAACTGAAAAATAATGTCAGTCTCTGGAATCAAAGACATGTTGTATGAGAGACGTTCTGTCTATTTTTTTCCAAAAAAAAAAAAAGAATATTCAAATAATACAAGTGGATGATTGTAATTCTATGCTTTGTTCCTTCTGACCACATTGCTATGGTAAAATCAACTTTCTTTTACCAACCCGTTATTTCCTTGCGGAATTGCTATTGCAGCTGAATGAAGTTTGAAACGGTATGCAAAAGGGTTGCTTGGAGTGGTCATGATATTGATTGACATTGTAATAATCTCACTTTTGAGCATTGTTATAAAAGTAGTAGAAAATCAAAAGAAGAGTGATACTTGCGGTCATTTCATGAATGGAATGGAAAGATTTTTTTTAATTAAAAAAATCATATCAATAAATGATATTGCGGGTGAAAAATTGTGTTTAAATAAATAAGTAATACACTTATTTTTAAGAATGATGGAATCAATACATTACTTACTTTCTAAATATAGGAGCTAGAGAAGGGGTTTACTTTTATTTTAAATAAAAGACCTTAATTTATTTTGCCTCTCAAATTTATAATTTTTTACTCAAATTATTACTGATTGCATATATTAAGAGGACTCCTAATCAAAAAGTGGTTCTAATGCATATGATTTAAAAAAATAATTTAAAAAATTAAGACATATTTATTATAAATAACTAACTTAACTATTCAAACTAGTTATCCAGTTCTTATATTAAGGATGAGAAGCAGTATAAACTTTTAAAATGTCTATATTTAATTTCAACCACCGTCTAAGCTATACAATTTACAATTTTATAAATTATAATTTTATAAATAATGAATTTTGAATATCAAAATAAATATTTTATAATTATATAAAACTCAACAAAAAATTGTTGTGGATATTTTATTGCAAGACACGATTATTTCTTTATTTTATTTTGAAGAATGAATTCAATTTTTATACCACTTTTTTCCAAGGTGCTTATATCACAAGATGTCAAGATCTATGACATAAGTAAGTCTAGTAAAAGGATTATTTAGTTGAAAATATTCTCAGAGCAAAACATTTTACTTTCATTTCCATTTTAATTTATATATTATTTTTAAGAACTTAACTATTCTCACAATTCCTTTTACTGTTGGGCTTCGCAGCTGCATACCTTAATATGTTAGTTGTTAAAGCTTTTTTAATGTATCGTTTTATCTAGGTTTTAACAAAATTGTCTTTTATTTAAAAGAAAAAACCATCCCCAGCCACAATTGAAAATGTAGGTATAGAGAGGAAACATGCAAACTAAATTCATTTTATGGTAAATATCATTCACAATGGATTTAACTCTTCTTCTATGCGATGTGACACAACTCCAAATTCAAGTTTACAAGGGAAAGGCATTTTATTTATTCCCACCTTATCCAAAAACAAAAAAGATTCTGAGATCAATATCTCTCTTGTTTTTACCATGAGCCATTTTTCTTGGCTAACAATAAAGTTAGTTTTGCACATATCCATGACTTCATAAACTTTCTCTTTTAAGCTCCACCTTCAAATATAGTTGAAGATATCTTGTGAGCAAAGAAACTTGATAAATTTTGAAGCATTACAAGATAGGATGCTGGAGGTGACTATTAAGATCTAAGAAGCAAATTACTAGGTATGTTATCATTCATTTGAGCAACTTACCTTCGTATCAAAGGCTTTGTTATTTATTTTGTAATTTAATAATTTAATCAAGCACTACAACAATAACTCTTGATTAAAATATTTAAATATTAACTAATTTTTTAGTTGTTCAAAGATAGTAATAGTAAGTAACGAAAATTTTATAAATAGCTAGAGTTTATATATTATATTCATGCTGCTGATATCCTTTTCAGCAGCAATTTATATAGGAACTTATCGTGCAAATCTTCGGAGGGTAAACAATAGCATGAAGGAAAGCCTTGTCTAATACATGTTATGCATGCAATATGAATGAGTTAAAAAATCCAACCAACCATGGCTTTTCTCAAGAAATTTCAAAATATATATACACACTAATATTTGTATATTTTAAATAAAAAATGAAATGTATTACGAGATATAAAAATTAACTTTAGAAAGTGATATTTGTATGTAAAGTTGAGAAGAAGAAAAAAACAGGAAACAAACAAAAACACTATTAAAATAAAATCATTTAATTAACCGTGAAAAAGTTATGACCCCTTGGTTTAAAATTAATTAAATATCGGGGAGCTGTTGAGGGTAACTTGGTAAAGATGGGGATGTGTTAAAAATAAAATACTTCTATCTTATTTTGATTGGATTAGCTGACCAAAATATGCTCGAACAGAACTATTCTTTAACACATTCCTCATCTTCACCTCATGCGTTTGTAAAAAGTTAGAATTACACTTAAATGAGTCATGGAGGGGCAGGGTTATGTGGAAGAGAAAGTACAGTAGAATCTGCCAAGAAATTATTCACAAATTCTAATTCTAACTCTTTTCCTGGCTCTCCTCTAGCTACATTCAATAAATTATTTTTGTCATCAACTAAGACCAGTATGCTTAGTCAATAATAAATACTTATTTCCTCCGAAGTATTGAAGGTAAAGGATAAAACTTTTCTAAGCTTATTTCATAAAAAAAATTAGGAATTAAACTCCCAAACATTTACTCAAAAGTTGATATTCATAATAGTAAATTTTGTCCAGCAAAGAACATGGACTTAAGAATGCAGGAAGAGAAGACATGAAATACCTGTCATTTCTTCAACTGACGACCATATGGTATTACCAACATATGGGTATAATAAATTGACTGTGTTTAGTGGAATTCCACTGACCTCAACTATGTTTTGCTAATGAATTGTAAATCAATACCACTTCAATAACCAGCCTATTTTTGAACAAAATTGGATGATATCTACAAGCTAGACAAGAACACAGTGAGTTAAACTAAAATCCTCACAGACGACTTAACGGCTCGAAACTCTTCTTCTGTGACACTCTTCCAAAGCCCATCTATTAGTAAGCATCCCTTAGCTTTAACTGGTGGTAATACATCATGCTCTAATTCAGAAACTTGTCCTGTCTCTCTTATCTTCTTAAGAGTTGATTCATCAAGCAGCGTAAGGTCCAAAGTGGCATCTCTCTTGACACCATGTTTGATTGGTTTCTGAGTCTCCTTCCTATCCAATTCATGAATGTCTTTCCCATTATCAATACGATCAAGTGAAGGAAGATAACCAGATGAACCAGCAGTGCGGGGCAACATGCCGATTGGACATGGGTTCCATTCTTTAGCCAAAGCCCATGTCCGAGGCTTGTCAGTTAAGCAATCCATTGATGATGATGTTTTACTCTTTGTTACTCGTTGTTTAAACGACTCCAGCTTTCTAGCAGCTTGCCGTATCTCTTCCTCCATCTGAAGGAAATTCACTGAAGCCATGGGCAAAGAGCTTTCATCATTGGTTATGACTGAGTTGGATAGAATGACATGGGAGAGCTTTTCAACTTTCTCCATTAAAGAGCTATCATCCATCAATTTTGCAAGGAGAAGGGCTGAATCCATTAGCTGCTTATTGCTAGGAGGCAGTATTCGAAGACATTTTCGTACAAGTTCAAGCAAAACACTTTTCGGTACATTTGCTTTAGCAGATGGTACTTTGTTTAGAATCCCAACAACCCATTCAAACAAAGATGCAAGAAGATCAATCTGGCAAAACCCTTCCCTACGTGATGTTCCTAGACATTGTATTTCTGCACAGAGGAGAAAGAAACAAATAAGTAAAGATAAAACTACCTCAACCTTAATACTGTAATTAATAAAACAGTTCTATATCAAGACAGGAGATAAACCAAATGCATGTATATGGAACTTTACAATCATTAGGAACTCTACTATAATAGACTGCAAAATTTTCCACAGAGATGCTGAAACATTTGATCACAGTTCAGAAGTGAAAAACTCTCCCCATAAACTGGCTGCAGAATTACACTAAGCACATACCAAGCCTAAACAAACCAAAACAAAACATTGTATCTTAAATCAACTCTGATGAACAAGAAAAAAGATCCACAGTTCGAAGCTTACAAATTGTAATTAAAAGCACATTATAAACTTGACACTACAATAATATAACTCTACCTTGACATACAAAAAAAGTGGATCAGAGTAATTCCAAGTATAAAAGACAAAGGTTATCATCATCTTTGTACACAGATTCATAATCCAATATGACAAAATTCAAGAACATTGAAAATTGATTCTAATTCATGTTAGATTAGGCATCTAGCAAATGCTTTTGAAAATTTATTCAACAAAAAATTTCCATGGATAGTACACCTTAACTACCTTCCACCATCTTCATAATAAAATGTATTGCATCAAAGGCCCAAATTTAGGCGCACCCTAAGTATTGACCAAGCATGAAAGGCAATACCCTTTCAAGTACCACACAATAATTAATCAACAGACATTAGCCTCCACCAAAAAACACATTGAATATTGATGGCATGCATAGCAAGAGGACATCTACCTTCTTCATATTTCATTGCTTCCTGGGTCTCAATCATAATGAGTACTTCCTTGAGAAGGTTCACAAGTAATTCCGGCTCCTTATCCCAAAATTTGCGTATGACAACCTTCCAATTGGCCAAAATAATGTTTATGGTTGGACCAAGTGAAGCATGTGTCGCATGCTCTCCTAGTTCTGAAGAACTCAGGGCTTTTAACAAATACTCCAACAACGCATCTACAATCTCTGAGGAGTAGGAAGAATATAACTGAACAAGAGATTTCAATATCTTAGAAACCTGTTTCTTAGAACCTGAAAATAACAGGATATCACTGCTTAATTCACTTTAGATTCAGCATCATTGAAATGAAATACCATAACTAATGATTCCAGCCATAAGGCCTCATTTATTTTGGGGTCATAAAATAGGAACATTGATATATCAAATTATCAACGCTATAATAAAATCTTTATCAAGTCATATTTTTCACAATCCATGAAAAGTGAGACACATCTTCAAACTTCTTGCATCGCACAAGGCAACATGCCTAGTTAGATAAGACGACAATTGAACCCATACTTTCGCGTTTGGATTGCTGAATTAAAACAAGAATTAGTATTTGCCATACTCATCTCTGCTTGTTCCAACTAGTGCCACATATATCATCCCTAACTGTGCCCCATAAAACAAACATATTAAATTTTGGATTGACATGTAAATTACTTATCATGAAGAATTCCCTACTAAAGTCAATAGTTAAAAAGATACGGTAAGAACATTAAAGTTATGAGCGATGAAAACAAACAAAGCTCACACACGTTTTCCATCGAGTATTGGACTATTAGACTGGGGACTCTGGTTGCTTTTCAAGTAGGAAGACAGTTCTTGAAACTTGGATTTGATTTTCTTTCTAGCCTTTGCATTTCCATCACCTTCAAAAGGAATTGCCTTGGTCTGAGGTTCCCAATAATAAGATTTCAACCAATCAAGTGCCTGAAATTGATAACAAAACAGCATACCATCAGTTATATACGCAAGGGTAAAAACATACGAGGGAATAATTGCACTTGCAAAGCATTTGAACACTAATCGTCCAAGCCTACAAAGTAAAAAACAAGAGGAAATGAAACAAGAGGGCTTTTCATTTTTCAATTTTGTTCCTTCAGATTGCCAAAGAATTTTTTTTTTCCCCCCTTTTCATGTGAAGCATAATCTACATGTCTCGCTTAAGTAACAGCCTGTTATGATATTTGAAAAAGAAGAGGAAAGAGAGGGAAAGAGTAGGAGAAACAGAGAGACGAGAGAGAGAGGTACTGAGAATACTGAATGGATTGAATATTCACTGAAAACAAAACATCACACATACAATTGATTTAGGAACCCCTTTAAATAGGTTAGCTCCCAACGGCTAATTCTGTACGGAATCATTAAACTACCTGAAATCAACTAACTGAACTAACTAACTATAACTAACTACTTCTTATATTTTTAATATAACAATGCCCCCCCCCCCTTCAAAAGATCCTTGCCCTCAAGGATCAATAACCTGGAAATCTGGGAATTGGTTCTGTAAACTGAATAATGATACCCAAGTTGCCTCTTCATCAGGAAGTCCCTTCCATTGGACTAGAACCTCTGTAATAATCCTTCTTTTCTTTCTGCCAACCCTCTTGTTTAATATTTTTTCTGGATATAGAGTGGTAGGGACTGCTGGCCAGTCAATAGGTGGATGTCTCTGCTTAACACTTGGGTCTGGACAGAGTTTAAGCATTGAGACATGGAATGTAGGATGAATTCTGGATTCAGAGGGTAATTCCAGACGGTAAGCAACAGCACCAACCTTCTTCAGAATTCTGTAGGGACCGAAGAATCTAGGAGCTAGCTTTTGAGAGCTTCTAGTTGCAGCTGAAATCTGCCTATAAGGTTGCAATTTAAGAAAAACCCATTGGCCTTCTTGAAACTCCCTATCTGAACGCTTTAAGTCTGCCCTTTGCTTCATAGTATTAGCAGCCTTGTGTAGGTGATGCTTTAGGACAGCTACCATTCTTTCCCTAGCTTCAAAACTTCTGTCAATAGCTTCAACCACAGCAGATCTAGGAATGCAAGGAACATATATTGGAGGTTTCTACCCATACAACAACTCATGAGGTGTAATTTTAGTAGAAGTGTGAAAATTAGTGTTGTACCACCATTCTGCTAGAGACACCCAAGAGCTCCACTCCTTAGGGCTTTCCCAACACATACAACGCAAGTAGGCCTCTAAGCACCTGTTTAAGACCTCTGTTTGACCATCACTTTAAGGATGGTAAGCCGATGTTAGCTTTTGTTCCACCTTTAAGACCTTAAGGAATTCCTTCCAAAAGTTGCTGATGAAAATTGGATCCCTATCACTTATGATTTCAACCGGGGCTCCATGTAACTTATACACTTGATCTAGGAAACATTGAGCAAGAGTAGATGCTGTATAGGGATGAGAGAGGGGAATAAAATGGGCATATTTAGTCATTCTGTCCACTATAACCCAAATAACTTCCTTATTTCCAGATTTGGGTAGACCCTCAATGAAATCCATTGAAACACTTTCCCAAACCTTGCTAGGGACAGGTAGGGGCTGCAATAAACCTGGAGATGTAGTAGTCTCATATTTACAGCGAGCACAAGTATCACATCCCTTAACAAAGTCCTGCACATCCCTATGCAGATGTTTCCACCAAAACAGTCCCTTAACTCGTTGATAGGTGGCTTGAATTCCTGAATGACCCCCTTATGGACTAGCATGAAGCCACTCCAATAATTTTTGCCTTAGTGAAGCATCATTTCCCACTGGAAGTTTGTCTTTCCTCCTTAAGTAAGTGCCATCCCACGTGTATTTTCCAAGAGCAGACCCCTTCCTCTCAATTTCAGAAATAATGGCAGCCAAATCAGCATCATTCTTCCAACTTTCCTGAATCTGATTCATTAATTCTGGAGAAGTAGTGTCAAGGGACATCTGTAACAGCTGTGAACTAGGTAGTCTTGACAAGGCATCAGCTACTGAGTTATCATTTCCCTTCTTGTACTGAATCTCATAATCATACCCCATCAATTTAGCTATCCAATACATTTGAAAAGGAGTCTTTAGCTTCTGTCCAAGCAAATATTTAAGGCTTTGCTGGTCTGTTCTGATTACAAATCTGGTTCTTTCTAGATATTGGTGCCAATGTTCCACTGCTTGCACCACCGCCAGCAATTCCTTCTCATAGATAGAAAGATTTAGATGCTTGGGAGCCAAAGCTTTGCTGAAAAAAGCTATTGGTTGGCCTTGTTGCATAAGAACAGCACCTATGCCCAAGCCACATGCATCGGTTTCCACAATAAATTGCTTAGAAAAATCTGGTAGAGCAAGAACAGGGGCTGTAACTAGGGCATTCTTCAGCTTGCTGAATGCTGTAGTGGCAGAATCATCCCACTTAAACCCATTTTTCTTGAGAAGTTGAGTTAGGGGCTTAGCCAACCCTCCATACCCCTTAATAAATCGCCTATAATAGCCAGCCAAGCCTAGGAAAGCCCTTAGTTGCTTAATAGACTGAGGAATAGGCCAATCAGCAACAGCTTGAATTTTTTTAGGGTCAGTAGAAACTCTTCCATTGCTTATAATGTGTCCCAAGTACTCAACATTCTTGGCAGCAAAAGTGCACTTGGATTTCTTCACAAAATAGTGGTGTTCCCTAAGAATTTTGAAGGCTTGAATCAGGTGCTCCACATGATCTGTCAAGGAAGAACTATAAATCAGTATATCATCAAAGAAAACCAAAATAAACTTTCTTAAAAATGGTTTAAAAATACTGTTCATAGCTCCCTGAAAAGTTGCAGGGGCATTAGTCAGTCCAAATGGCATTACTAGCCACTCATAATGCCCTGCATGAGTTTTAAATGCAGTTTTCTCTACATCTTCAGGTACCATTCTGATTTGGTGGTACCCAGCTCTTAGATCCAGTTTAATGAACCACTTAGCAGCCTGTAATTCATCAAGTAAATCCTCAATGAGAGGGATGGGATACTGATTTTTTATAGTTTTCTTGTTCAGCTCCCCATAGTCAATGCACATTCTCCATGTGCCATCCTTTTTCTTAACCAAAACAATAGGTGCTGAAAATGGTGAGGAGCTGTCTTGTATAACCCCATTTTGCAACAATTCCCCAACTAATTTTTCAATGACATCCTTTTGAGCTGAAGGGTATCTATAAGGTTTTAAGCTTATAGGGTCAGCTCCTTTCTGCAAAACAATGGGGTGATTATGACCCTTTCTCAATGGAGGAAGACCTTTTGGCTCCTCAAACAGATCAGCAAAATCATTTAGAGCTCCTTGTATTTCCTGTGGGACCCCTTCTACTACATCTTGAATTGAAAGGCACTGCTGCAAGTGCTGTCCTTGAGGTTGCAGCAAGTGAATCAAGAACATTTGCTGCTCTTGATCCTTCTTGTATCCCAACTTCTTAGGTGGCACTATCATCATTGAATTAGGAGGGGTAGCTTGAAGTTTACACAGCTGCCCATTGTACCAGAAATGCATAGTGAGGGTCTCATACTCCCAGAAAGCACTCTTAATAGTTTTAAGCCATTTTAGACCCAAAACAATATCATAGGTCTGTAGTTCTATGATTCTCAAATCACATGTAAAGTCCATGCCCTGCATACGCCATCTAAAACCATGCCAAATCCCATGCACCTTCAATCTTCTACCTCCTGCAACCTGAACGAAAGAAAAATCAGTACCACTTTCTTTCCATCCTAATTTTTGAGCAAGAGTAAAATCTAGGAAATCATGAGTACTCCCATTATCAATTAAAACTTGAATACTCCTTTTGCCCACAAATCCTTGAATCCTCATAGCATCCGTACTGTCAACCCCTTTAATTGCATGAAGGGATATAAGTGGCATAGAATCATCATCTTCCTCTGGTTCATTTTCCTCATAACCACTGGTCTCCATTGGTTCTTCCAGCTCAATGAAATGGAGCTGCATCTTCTGGCGTTGAGGACACTTGTGGTCCCTTGAGAATTTCTCATGGCAGTAGAAACATAGGTTCTTGGCCCTATGCTCGGCTTCTTCTTCAGCCGTAAGAATCTTGGAATTCTTGGTAAAGTTCTTGAAGGCACCGTTTGTGTTCTTCTGGACAGTAATGGCAAGCTTATCTTTTTTTCTGGGTGCTGCCATTAAGCAATGCATTCTTGTATGGGGTTGATGTTGCAAGAGACATGGACGACACTGATGAACCAGGGGCTACATATCTAGTTCCCCTTTCCCCCGTTTTCTTTTCTCTAATTCTGTCATTGGTTATCTCCTGCATCCGGGCAAGGCTTTTAGCCTCTCTGATTGTTCTGGGCCTGAACATTCTAACGGGCCCAGATATTTCTTCCCGTATCAAAGAAAGATACGCATCAACCAGCAAGTCTTCGGCCAAGTCAAATTTAGAAGAACAAAGATCGAACTCCGCGTTAAATTCGGCTAGAGTCCCCAGTTGTCGCAAACGGAGTAGGTTGCCCATCGGAGACTCATACGTAGGACCGAAACAATCCTTTAATTTTGCGACGTAATCTTCCCAAGCTGGCAGAGCTCCTCGCCATCGCCGTTCGCACGCAATATGCCATCGAAACGCGTCTTCATCGAGGTGTAAGCTCGCCATTTTCACTTTCGCATCCTCGGGTGTATTATCCAACTCAAAATACCGTTCACAACGCAAGACCCAGGCGACGACATCTTGACGAGAGAATTTCGGAAAATCCATTCGAGTGAATTGCATCTGCCGAGGTCACGCCGCATCGTGATTTCGCATTTCTTGGTTTCGGTTCAAGATTCTGGGTTGCTCGCGATTTTCATTTTGGGTCGCCACCAGCTGTCGGACGTCCTCCATGCTTCGCGCCAGAACCTGAAGTTGATCGGTGACTCCATTAACCGTTTCCTGTAGCGTCGAGACGGAGCCCAGTTGATCTTCGATCACTTGTAAGCGTTCGTCTAATGCTCTGTTGTTTACCATTGTTCTGGTTTCTAGCATATGGTGTGGAGTCGCAGTGGGTAGGCCGAGAACCAAATGCTCTGATACCAATTGTTATGATATTTGAAAAAGAAGAGGAAAGAGAGGGAAAGAGTAGGAGAAACAGAGAGACGAGAGAGAGAGGTACTGAGAATACTGAATGGATTGAATATTCACTGAAAACAAAAACATCACACATACAATTGATTTAGGAACCCCTTTAAATAGGTTAGCTCCCAACGACTAATTCTGTACGGAATCATTAAACTACCTGAAATCAACTAACTGAACTAACTAACTATAACTAACTACTTCTTATATTTTTAATATAACACAGCCATAGATACCTAATAGTAAACAAAGACAATCATGCATACCCATAATTCATGTGAGAGTGTAATTATCAATTGTAATTGTAACCCACCAAAAAGCCTTACTCCTACATAAATACAAAACGCAGCAATGCTAACATCACGGAGCTAACAATAAAAATTACATACTCAATTTCACCCTCAAATAAGAAAAGTCAGGTGTCATTCCAAACTATAATAATGTCGCTCATCCAAAGCCTAGAATGAAGTGTCTCTTTCAAACATGAAATGGCCAGGTTGACACATTAATCACAATGGAATTAAGTCCTGAGTATCTTTCTTAAGGAAGTTTAATAAAAAGAACTAGAGGTCGGGTCCTTTCCTTTACACTAACCCAAAACATGGGCTACCACCTACCGAGTACTCACCCTATTCCCATTATAAAAAAAAAAAAAAGGAAACAGGAAAGAGAATTCCTCCCCCACGTTCCACTCATTCTCTATCTTTCACAGACCCGTGCAATACTTATCCCCTGTGTCATTACCATTCTACTCCTCTATTTGCTTCTACTCCCTGCGTCTTTGCAGTTCTTCTAGTGTATGCCTGAACCCATTTTTCATGAACCGGCTCCCTAACTTTCACGGGGTCCATCAGTGCCAAAATAGGAAACAAGTTTAGAATTTAACTTTTAACTAAGTGATGATGTAAAATAAAGCATGAAAAGGGGGGAAAATGGGAAGAATTTAACAATTGGTGCAGGAGTCCACGTACTTCACATAAGTCTTAATGGATATAATTATTCTACCCTTATCAATAATTTCCATTCTACAAATAAATAAAAACGAAACAAATTTCTCCAATATGAGCAATTCCTTAGTCCCAATCCTGGCCCTATGAAACTGTGAAGCCTAGCTGACCTAAACTTTTCTCCACCAGGCAAAAACAAAGTAACGTAGAATTGCAAGTAATGCTAATTATGAACTGTTAGAAGCCCTTGATTCTCTCCCTGATTCTCTCCCTTTATTATCTCCATTATTTACCCATGATTCTAGCTAGACAATGAATTCCTGATTACTTGTGATATTGCAATATCTTTCATTTATTACTGATTGATTGTAACCGGTAGTATGAGACTCTATATATTGTACCCACATCATATGAAATAATATGGAAGAGTGAATTTTCAATACTCTTCAAACATGGTATCAGAGCGTGTGAGCTTGGAAAGGGTCCTGGAGAGTCTGCCGTGAGCCAGAGAGAGAGAGACGGCGAGGAGAGAGAGAGAGAGAGTGAGTGAGGCGTCCTCAAAACTGGAACCAGAAGTGGTCCGTGGACGACACCACCCCTCCAGGCCTCACCGGCGTCCCCAGATCGGCGCGTCCCCAGAAGCCGACGTCCAACGGAGCTGCGCGTGACCCTCACGCGCCGTTACAAGCTCCGCGCGTGAATCCCACGCGCCGCCACGCCCCGCCACTGTACCAGCGCGTGCCGCCCACGTGCCGCCGTCAGAGACCTCCAGCACCTCCCAGAGACCCAGAAGATGGATAACCCAGAATTCCCACCACTTTTTGGGTCTGTTCGCAATATTCCAAGGGTTCTCATGTCCGGTACATCTTCAAATACTCAAGCTACTCCTTCTTCACCGGTGGTTACTCCTTCTTCAGATCTGACAGTAGCCGCTGAACCTCAAGCTATGGGGGTAGCCCACAAACTTAATGGAAGCAATTATCTCCAATGGTCTCAAAGTGTATTAATGTATCTGCGTGGGAAGCGTAAGGAGAAGTATATCAATGGAGAAGCAACACAACCTTCGCATAATGATCCCAAATTTGATACCTGGTTCGCTGAAAATAATCAGGTGATGTCTTGGTTGTGCAATTCAATGACTCTCGAAATCAGTGAAGGATACCTTCTTGCAAGTACAGCCAAGGAAATCTGGGATGCTGCTAAGCGGACCTACTCTACCCTCGATAACACTGCAGCCTTATTAGATCTAAAGAGGCAGCTCAAAGATCTGAAACAAGGCAACTTAACTGTGACTCAATACTACAGTACGTTGACAAAGATATGGCAGCAATTGGACCTCTTTGAAGTACATCCTTGGAAGGATATGGATGATGCTAATTACTACAGACAATTGGTGGAAAGAGGACGAACATATGACTTCTGTTGGGCCTGAATGATGTTTTTGAAGAAGTGAGAGGGAGAATTATGGGACTGAAGCCGCTGCCATCCCTATTTGAAGTCTTCAGTATGGTTAAGTTCGAAGAAAGCCGAAGACACCTCACTCAAGGCAGCCTGACCGCAGCAGAGGGCTCGGCATTGGTGACGAGGGGGTTCCAGACATCAGAGGGCCCTGAGAAGAAAGGGAACAAGTGGTGCAACCACTGTAACAAGAGAGGCCACACCAGAGATGAATGCTGGAAACTACATGGGAAACCAACTCAAGGGAAACAGAAACAACGGGAAGATAGAAGGAGCCACCACACCTCCTCTGAAGAAAAAGGTGATGATGGAGACCAATTGACCAGAGAAGAGCTTCAAATGCTTCGTAAGATACTTGAAAAACAAAACAAATCAAAATCTGTTCCCAACGTGAACTTGATACAGTCAGGTAATTCCATTATAGCCCTCAATGCAATGATAACTAGTGATGAGACTTGGATTGTTGACTCCGGTGCTACAGATCACATGACTGGTAATAAGTCCTTCTTCAAAACCCTCAAATATTGCCATGAGAACCTTAGAGTAAAAGTGGCAACTGGACTGTATACTAAAGTTGAGGGTGTTGGCAGTGTGGCTCTATCTGAAGATCTGGAAATCCATAATGTTTTGTTTGTCCCTGCTCTTACTTGCAATCTTATTTCTGTGAGCAAATTAACTAAAGGGAAAGCATGTCGGGTGATATTTGATGATGTTAAATGTGTTTTTCAGGATTCGACCTCGGGGAGGAAGATTTTGACTGCTAAAGAATGGGATGGACTCTACTACTTTGAAGGAAAGGATATGAAGACAGCAGGAGCAAAGAAAGCTATGGTTAGCTCCAACTCTCAGAATAAAAATGTAATGTTGTGGCATCAAAGATTAGGCCACCCCAGCTTTGATTATATGAAGCATGTGTTTCCAACTTTATTCAATAAAAATTCTTCTCCTTTCCAATGTGAAACGTGTCAAATTGCTAAACAAACTCGCGCCTCTTATCCCAAACATACTTACAAACCTTCTACCCCGTTCACAATGATCCATACCGACATTTGGGGACCAGCCAAAACCAACACCCGAACAGGCACAAAGTGGTTTATCACATTCATAGATGATCACACCCGGGTCACATGGGTTTACCTTATGAAAGAGAAATCCGAAGCCCTACAAATTTTCAAAAACTTTTACTCGTTTGTGAGAACCCAATTCCAAACTACCATCAAAGTCCTGAGAAGTGACAATGCCAAAGAGTATGTGAGTGGAGCCTTTAGGGAATTTCTTGAGCAGGAGGGAATCCATCACCAAACCTCATGTGTTTATACTCCTCAACAAAATGGAGTTGCTGAGCGAAAGAATAGACACCTTTTGGAAGTGACCCGAGCTATTATGATGGAAAGAAATGTTCCAAATCTGTTTTGGGGAGATGCTGTACTAACCGCAGCCTATCTTATCAACCGCATGGCCTCTAAAATTCTCCACTTTAGTACCCCTATTCAAAAGCTCCTCGAGACTTACCCCACTTCACCTATCATCAATACCATCCCTCAAAAGGTCTTTGGGTGTGTCGTCTTTGTCCATAAACATGATGGAGGCAAACTAGGTGCTAGAGCAGAAAAATGCATTTTCCTCGGGTATTCCTCCACCAAAAAGGGGTACAAGTGTTATTGTCCCACCACCAGAAAACTTATAATCTCCAAAGACACAGTCTTTTATGAGGATGATGCTTACTATCCCAAATTACCCATTCAGGGGGAGCACTATGGAGTAGAATGGCTAATTACATCCGAACCTATAACCATACCGCCTCAAGACAACATCCCTGAACCGGAAACGGAACCAAAAACCCCTACTACTACACCTTCTCCAGAACACCAAAACTCCACAAACATCCCTCACCCAATGGAAACCAATGCTGAAATTGATGCAGGGGTGACAGAGCACTCAAGTCCTCAATCAGGTGAACAGGACAGTAGTAGTAGGGTTCCTTCCATTCCAAGGCAGCAACATGATTCCAATCCGGAGTTGGATCCTGAAGAACTGGGATGGCCTATTGCACTTAGAAAGGGGGTAAGATCGTGTACTCAACATCCTATTCAAAAATTTGTCTCCTATGGCAATTTATCTGCGAGAATGCAAACTTTTGTAGTGAATAGCTCACAGGTGAAAATTCCAGAAACATTTCAACAGGCTGTAACAGATCCTAATTGGAAACATGCTGCATATGAGGAGTTGAGAGCCTTGAAGGAGAATAACACGTGGGATATCACCACACTTCCTAAAGGCAAGAAAGCAGTGGGTTGCAGGTGGATCTTCACCCCTAAATTCAATCCTGATGGCAGCATCAACAAGTACAAAGGAAGATTAGTTGCCAAAGGGTACACCCAAACCTATGGGATTGATTATCAAGAAACGTTTGCTCCTGTGGCAAAATTCAACACCATCCAGGTACTCCTGTCCCTAGCTGCCAACCTTGATTGGCCCCTACATCAACTAGATGTGAAGAATGCTTTCCTAAATGGAGATTTGGAGGAGGAAGTGTACATGGAAATTCCAGATGGAGTAATAGCTCCGCCCAACTCAGTTTGCAAATTGAAGAAATCATTATATGGCCTGAAACAATCTCCACGAGCATGGTTCGACAGGTTTGCCAAAGCGATCAAAAGGTTTGGCTACATTCAAGGACAAGCTGATCACACTCTTTTCGTCAAACACAGTGATGGAAAGGTAACGATCCTAATTGTGTATGTGGATGATATAGTCATAACTGGCAGTGATGAGGTTTCTATCTCCCACCTCAAGAAGGCCCTGGCTAGGGAATTCCAAGTGAAGGATCTAGGCCAAATGAAGTACTTTCTTGGAATGGAGGTTGCTAGATCCAAAAAGGGTATAAGTGTGTCTCAACGAAAGTACACACTGGACTTACTCCACGAAACAGGAATACTTGGGGCTAAACCTAGTGAGACTCCTATGGAAGAGTCATGCAATCTGGAAGTGAAACCAAAAGGGACACCAGTTAACTCAGAAAGGTACAGAAGACTTGTGGGCAAACTAATCTACTTGACTCATACAAGGCCTGACATTAGTTATGCAGTTGGAGTGGTAAGCCAATTTATGCATCAACCCCAGGAAGAACACATGGAAGCAGTATACAGAATCCTCACCTACCTCAAACTCAACCCTGGAAGAGGACTATTCTTTAAAAGGGGGAGTACAAGGAGCATCGAGGTCTACACTGATGCAGATCATGGGAGAGCTGTGGATAACAGAAGATCTGTCACAGGATACTGTACTTATGTTTGGGGAAACTTAGTCACTTGGCGAAGCAAGAAACAGACAGTAGTCTCAAGAAGCAGTGCTGAGGCTGAGCTAAGAGCTGTAGCCCTGGGGGTATGTGAAGGAATGTGGGTGATTAGACTTCTGAAGGAATTGAGAATCTCCTATGAAGGACCTATGAATCTCTGGTGTGACAATCAAGCCAGCATTGAAATGACCAAAAATCCTGTGTATCACGACCGAACAAAGCATGTTGACATTGATCGGCACTTCATCAAAGAAAAGGTCGAGGATGGCATCATTAACTTGAACTATGTGCGTTCAACTGATCAGATTGCTGACATCATGACCAAACCGTTAGCCAGAGTCAAGTTTGAAGGGCTTCGAAGCAAGCTGGGAATGGTTGACATCTACTCTCCAGCTTGAGGGGGAGTGTTAGAAGCCCTTGATTCTCTCCCTGATTCTCTCCCTTTATTATCTCCATTATTTACCCATGATTCTAGCTAGACAATGAATTCCTGATTACTTGTGATATTGCAATATCTTTCATTTATTACTGATTGATTGTAACCGGTAGTATGAGACTCTATATATTGTACCCACATCATATGAAATAATATGGAAGAGTGAATTTTCAATACTCTTCAAACATGAACATATTTCTACTATGCTACAAAAGGCATCTGTCTATTTCAAATTACACTCTTTGAGGTCATTAACTCAATGTAACACCTACAATCATCATCTCAACGTAGCACAACAATAAAATGAGCCCAGATATATCACAGGCCTTCCCTCTATAGCTCTATATATCAAAACCAATGAGAGAAGAAAATATTTTCAGGGAGACGCATCAGAGGCTTTGCCTCTGTTTCTCTATCTATCAATACGCCGTCCTGTTTTCTCTAAACAATATGTCCATTTTATTTTCTTGGACAATCGAGAGCTCATTGCGAGAAAAGAGGACAGCACCATTTTCACTTTAATTTGCCAAAAACAAGCAATTGCATAGAACATGTTGCCAGCAATCTGGTAAATATCTAAAACCTTTAGAATCTTATAGCACGACAACAAGTGCACCATATTAAAAAATTCCTACATCAATACTGGCATTGAAAAGGAAACCTATTCTAATTGCTTCATATCAAACGAGTAAATCAAATCTGCACACCTTATCACTTACAGCACCCCATAGACGCGGTATACTCTAACATTAAGCCAAAAGGAAATTCAAGGCAAGAAATTCTTGACAATGATAATAAGATATACTGAAATGAGCTATACCTTAACTGAGGCACTGTGAAGAAGTTGAAGTGATGGAAGTCCACGATGTGATGCCTCTAAAGTTGAAGGAATATATAAGGGACAAAAGGGCATTTTCCAATATAAATGTGAACAAATAATAGTAGAAGACTTTGTTTACCATGACGAATATCAATCAGTGTGCGTGGAATACCAATTTCCTCAGCTGCCACAGCTATGGACTTCTCTTCTTTTTTACGCGTCTTTTCAATAACACCATTGACAAGCCTTAAGCAAACAAGGTAGTGAATTAAAGGGTCACATACAACACAAGTGCTTGGTGATACTTTTCCCAAAAGAACACAGCTGCTCATGCTAAAAGATACAACAGGAAATGATGGCTGAAAAAAAGCCCAGATCTGAGAATTCTAAATTTCCTAGCATCCCAAAACTTCTTGGAAGGGCCCCAAAATATCTTCTACAATAGTCTCCATTAACCACACAATCATGACCCGTGATCTTGAGCCATATTAACTCATTAATTAATTTTTCAAAACAGTGAAAGTACAAATAGATTACTGAAAACTTGTAAATCACTTGATCTTGTATATTGTACCAGTGCTATGGATGTAATTCTAAGAGCTATAAAGAAATATTTCATGTCAAAAAATAGGCCAAAAAAGTTGAAAGAAAACCTCACCTAATGATTGTCATGCAATACAAATGAGCAAGCATCTTCTCTGAAAGGGAATGAGAATTATCATTACACTGATCATCATCCACCCTACAAAAACCAAAGTTCATAAAAGATATATCATTTTTGACATTCCAGCACAAAAGAAAACTTTGCAGCAGAGACAAGGAAAAAACATCAAACGTCTATAGCTTACGAGAGGCTAGGCTCTCCACTACCAAAATCACAAGCTAAAAATCTCTCTCCCATCCCCTGGTACATAACTGAATGTCCCCTTCACTCTATCTTTCAAATCCTCTGCTGCCAGTCCCTGTCAGTTACACCACATCAAGTCCCATTACAGCTCTTGTTGGACCTGCCATCCTATCTTCCTACAATATACCCAGGCCTACTCCCATCATTATGTTGAAACAATTACAATAAGTAAATACTCCCGCCAGACCTCTTTATAAGACACAAATAACTAAATCACACAGACCATAAAATATAGTTAAAGCCAATAAATATGTTTAAATTTAATTTTTCCCAAAGCCACCATATTGCCTGTTTGACATGGTTGCTATGCATCAGGGTAGAAGATGAAATTTTCAATAAATGCACAAGGGCAGAGGTAGTTGTTTCATATATTTAGGCCAAAGAGTTTCCCTCAACTGTTTCTTCTAAAGAGGTCAGAGGGAGTAAACTTGTGAAAATCAGAATAGAAAATCTACCTAAAATAGGGATCCATCTGTTGAATTTCAATGATGGAAGCAGTAGCCTCAATCGCAGCTGGTAAACATCCTCGACTTTCCCATGCCGATATCTGAAGGCAAATAAGTCTTTCATCAGCTTAATCCCCCTGTATCATACAGAAAAGGCTTGCAAATAATCAGAACAAAATCTTACTCTTTTGAGAGCAAAAGCAATGGAATCTGGGGAATCTGAGAATAGAGAATCTTTAACCAAAACCCATTCATCCCAGTTCAACCACGGCACCAATCTGAGTGCATATGACGAATTTTGCTCCTCACATATTTCATTTAAGTCTAAAAACGACTCCATCAGAGACTTGATCAACAATCCTGAAGGAGCAAGCTTCAAATCACTGTAGGGGAGAGTGTGAATTTAAAATATAAAATTGAAGCAGAAAACTTGAATAACAGGTGCAGCAAAAGGGAGGAGGGAGGTGAGTAGCCAAGGTACAATGCTTGAATCCAGTTGTAGAGTGTAGTAAGAGGCAGTAGCAGCTTTAGAGAAGACCGTAGATTTCAATGCCCTCTCATCTCAAATCTGAAAATATTTACAAGTGTGTTTAATTTCTTTAAAATATTTTATTTTTATTTCATAAAATGTATTTTATATTTTTAAATTTCTGTAGGAACATCCTATCTGATATTTTAGGATAAAATATATTCCATCTTTGTTTTCAATCGATTTTTTATATAAACAAAGATCTTATCTCACTTTTAACTTCAATTATCAATAACAGCTATATTACTATGACGTGTAAATATATAATTATCTCTACTAAATTACAAAAATGTCATTGATGTGAAAGCATTCCTTTCAACCATGATAACACATTCTAGCATTCTGACGGTATATATGCTGTAGTATACAGGGGGACATGCATGGGCTCTGTATGTGGTACGCTGCACACACGGCTTATATACTATATACTGCTCTACGCAACCCCCACACGCATCCTGACTGGAATACTTATATACATGTCTGCGTGCGCGCGCGCGTATAAATGAACAAGAGCCATTAGCTGTAAATACTAACAAAACGTAGATAAATTCATGATGCTGAGCATAAAGAAATGAGACAAGGTTTTATGCAGCCTTAAAATTTACTACATCGAAGTATGTTGGGGAGAAACCCCCCAAATAACCCAAGTATTGGCTTTGGCTAACTGTATCTGTACTTATCTCAAGGCATATCAGGGAAGGACCTAAGTATTGGATTGCATTTATACCACCTCTGGCCTTTAGTCACAAATAAAGCCACAGCTGAACTAGATTCCAGGGAGAAGAGACTTAGAAAGTGTTACTGAAAGCAATGGACAGCATTGAAAGTGAAACAGGGAAGTACTTACGGATAAGAAATATGGAGGGATTGCGAACATACCTCCCAGAGAACGTCAGGACTGAGATGCTACGGTGAACGGTGGGTAGCTGGATGGCGGTGGACGGCCGAACGGCGGCGAGAGCAGAGCAACGGCGGCTGGCAGCGGCTGGCAGCGGCTGGTCTGTGATACGGGGATGCGGAAACGCGGGCAGTTGGGTTGAAGGGAAAGTATGGGCCAGGACATCAAAATTTAATTCGGCCTAATTTGTTGTCAATTTTTTTTTTTTTAATTTCACCGGGA
Organism: Neltuma alba; assembly: GCF_004799145.2. Taxonomy (NCBI): domain Eukaryota; kingdom Viridiplantae; phylum Streptophyta; class Magnoliopsida; order Fabales; family Fabaceae; genus Neltuma; species Neltuma alba. The sequence continues at coordinate 58,659 of NW_021634311.1, read as the reverse complement.
AGCTACCATATTACCTTGACTCCTTCGTATAAAAACTAATTTAACATTTAATTTAATTTTCAATATAAAGTCTTAATTTATTTTATTTATCATATTTATTTATTTATTTAAGATAGTTTTTTTAATAATTCAATACGTTAAATTTTTTATCAAATGGCACTTCGAGCTAATACACATAATTAGTAACGGACAACGATATTATAGAAGAAACAACACCTATTTATTATAAATAACTATCTTAAATAATTTTGTTAATTTGTTCAAATTAGTCAACTAGCTCTTATATTAAGGACCGGATTTATGATTAAAATTAAAGTCAAACAAACTCTTATATTAAAGAACGGAAGTAGCGCATTTTATTTTTATTTTCACAGAATTTAAAAGTTTTTATAATGATTTTGAAAAATAAATGGACGAAAAGCATGTGTTTGTATTTGCATGCAGAGAATTTTTCCCATCTTGAAGATTGAAAGCTTTCCTACTTATTTTTAACAAATTCCTTTTTGACAAAACTGGAATTCGTCTCTCCTAATAAGACGTTTTTTCATATTCACATAGCGTGAGATCAAATTGATTGTTGACCATACACTTAAGAAATCTAGCTATCTGCCAATTGTGATAGACCTTGTCTGTAGTTTTATGGCTTTAATAATAAAATAAAGAAATACACTAATAAAAATTGGTTAGATCACAATGAACTTCAAATTCCACTAAAAATTGTGCCACATTTAGTTCCTCATCATCCCTCAAACAAAATTATCACTAATTTAAAAAAAATGGCAATTTTCATCAAAAGATCAGTCGCATTGCATATCATTTTTGTATACAGATCATGGAAAGATCCACTTGTGAATGTATGAAAACTTTACATGCCATGTAAATATGGATCCCTACTAAGCTCAAAATCTTCAACATTGTTATTGTTTTTAAACTGAGAAATTGGGTCAAGGCCTAATACAGCAGAAGATCCATGACATTATCTTGTTTCTCTTTTTCCCCTGCACAATCATAAACATTATATTCATCAATACTAAACCACGATAACCAATGTGTATTGGTTACAGCAGCGTTAGAAGGTTTGCTTTGTTGTGTTTTTAAATTCTAACTTATTTGGGGAAAAAAAATAAAGTATGCAAATCTTCATAGGTTTTTGTTATGAAATATTTCTACTGAAACAAATCTGATTCATCAACAATTTGAATCAATCATCAGTTTCCAAGGCCTTAGAAATATGCTACCTCAGGTCCTAATTATAAGATCTCGTTTGCAGACAACAGATAACATCTTATAATTAGGACCGGGTAATATGATATGCCTATAGAGATTCCACTCTTAACACATACACATGAATCGATCCAATATTGTGGGAGACAAGATTCAGGTTTGTCAAACTTTCTTTCCATCTAGTCCCTATTGCTCTATGGCTTCCAAATTGTTGATGAATCAAGAGTCCTTTGCGTATTAGATTGTGGCTTGGCCGAGATGAAAAGGAGTAACACTAATACAAAAGTTCTTTTCCCAGCGGTTTAAAAAGGGATTTCCATACCAATTCTGCAAGGCAGTGATGATACACAACAATATTGTGAACTCTTTATTCCATCTGACAAAATAACAAAACCCTAGTCTCCTTCTTACTTAAACCCCTAATCAAATCCACAAGAATTAGGTTCTACTCATAGATCATTGACTATACAGATTATCTGATGTCTCAAATGTCACTAATACTCATTGACCCAGAATCTCCACATACACATCAATCTCTCTTCGATTTTGATAACAGACCTAGCTAGATGTACACCCACACTAGCTGGCATATATTATCATGTAGCCCACACCAAGGATGTCTTCTAAGAGAGAAACCATTGAAAATGTAGAGGAAACCAAGAAAACAAGAAAAGGCATAGGAGACCTTAAAGAACATACTATTCACAGAATCATGAACAGTATGACTCGTTCAATTGTGTAATGCACAAGAACTTACCTAATCCTAATGATGTCATAGTGTTTCATCATTAGAACGGCAATATTCTACCTAGCTATGATCCATGAGTTGACTAAAGGGGGCATGGATCAAAGTTGTAACGAGCAATGATATGATTAACATATGAAGATCCAAACTATTTGGAACTTCTTGATATGTTAATATAATTAACATATGAAGATGATGATAATGATGCAATGAACAAAGAAACACAACAGATGAATAAAATAGAAGGTCATCAGCAAGAGAAATGGGGTCTCACCATTGGATTAGGAGGAGTGGTTGCAGAAGCATAAGGTGGTTCTTCTTCTGGTTTACCATGACGATCATGCCTCTTGTGGTGGTGGTGGTGGTGGTGGTGGTGATGAGCTTGGTTTTTGGGAAGGTTATTATTGTCATGATGAAGATGATGATGATCTTGGAGTTGATGAGTTTGACGCTTGACCTCAGATAAGTCAGTCTTTTGATGTTGTCGATCAGCTCGAGCCTTTGAAAACACCACTGTGTACCCTGAACTCACATCTGCCCCACCGTTTTGATCCCACCCCCCAAACTGTGGCACTGACATTCGAGGCCGCCCTTTCTTCTGCATCCTCACATTAAAACCATACATTTGTTAGTACGTATATACATCACCATTATATTGTTATTTTCTTTTGAGCATGCATGTAGGTATATTTCAAAAAGAAAGAAAGAAAGAAAGATGTAAATTTGACAGCAATAACCTTAAACTCTAAACTCTAAACTCTAAAACCTGTTTCTATACTAATTTATTCCTTATATGTAGCATTGTATTGTACAATCAATATAATAGGCTAATATATATCATGGGGTCCGCCCGCATGACAAGTGGGGTGCGCTCCCTGGTCTGCATTGTGACCCCATCAACTGCTCATTTCGGTCCAAAATATAAGATGTTGTTAATCAATTCTCGCGAATCAAAACATATTAGTTAAGTCATTAAATATATTTTAAATTGAAAACTAATAGAATTACTTTTTAAATATGCTTTTATTATCTGTCAATTCTCCTCTCTTTTCTGCATTTAAAACTCTTTTTTCTCCTTGTAATAAAAGGTAAAAGTAAAAAATTATCATTAATTATCCTGTCAATCTCTTATATTTCGGACTAGAATTTCCTTTCAAAAGACTTCGTATACTTTGGACTCCAGAGAGTATATGACATACATATATTTGTATGCTAAAAGTTTAATGGTTTCATCTTGACATTGACTGCACCGGTTGGTACCCCCTTTATTTATCAACTCACCAACCAGTACAAAGTCAAGATTTCTATATACATTTCATCGTCTTAATTAGATAGCTTTGGGATATATCCAATTAATTTAGAGATCCCATAATGTTCACAATATTATGCCAAATGGCAATCACATGTTGTGATATGGTGACAGCATGAAAGTGGACAGATATATCTCGCTGCATCAACAAAACTTTCGGTTAGAAGTTGAAAAATATTGACTAATAGGAAAAAGTAATACACATTTATAATACCTAAGTGTTTGCAAAATGGAAAGTTGCAAATCTCTTGGTACATACATGTTAATATTGCTTGTAGCTATAGGTACCCCCAAAATCCTTTTGCTGCATAAGGCCCGGAAGAGTAATTTTTCCGTACAAAATAATCAATTTTCACATCCAGTTTTACTAATAAAAAATAATAGTCTTCTGGTCTTTAATGTGGGAGTTAATATTGATCCTATATATAAAACATATTTAATATATTTATCAATTTTTTTCAAATTAACCATATTGATATTCCCCAACAATAATCAAGTAGGAAAGAAGATGGAATTAAGAAAGATGATTAAGGTGTTTTAAAAAAAACATATCATATTAACTAATGTAACCAGCGTCCTCAATCTATTCAAATTAGTTAATTAAGTTCTACATTAAGAAGCGGAAGAGTAATATATATATATATATATATATGGAACGGGAAAAGTTCAATCAACTATGATATTTTCATGAACAATTTAAATTATTCAAATCAGGTGTAAACAATTTGAAAATGATAGATATGGTGTAAACCAAATCAGATTCAATTCTCTGGTTGGCTTAGACACCTCGACAGTTAATTATTTAGTTTCTCATGTATAAATCTATAGGGGCTTACCTGTACCTCTGTATATTCCATGCCAAAATAGAAGAGATAGAAGAAGCCAGCCGAACGTTTTGTTCAGCTGGAAACTTCTATCTCAGCAAATATGTGAGATTGAAAGGGGTGAGAATTTGATTATCATGGTGTTCTCTTTAAGCCTTAGGGTACTTATTAATTGTGTGGGGACCTTTCAACTTGCTCTTTTTCCTCATTATATGATAATGTCCCATCTTGAAGGTGGAGACAAGGCCATGCTATTTTTAGGGTTTTATTTGTATTTGTTAGAACAATTTGATGGACAAGAGTGAAAGTAGGGCACAAAATATGGCCAGCCACTTAACTACAATGCTTTTGTTAATAATTGGATTCAAATTTCCGATAACAGAAAATTTAGAGTTTTGTTAAATAAACATTATTAGATGACAGATTATTAATAAATATATTTACAAAAACTTATGTGAACCTGACAAGTTTGTCGGGTCGAGTCTTGAAATCATCTTTTGATACGAGTATTATTATGACTCATCTTTTAGTTGATTTAACAATTATTGGTATTGTTGAAAGAGTATAATAATATAATATAATATAATCTATGCAACCGAGATTTGTTATGGTGGTTATATTGTGTTAGTAGTACTCTTCCGGTTCTACATATAAGATCTTTATACGCACTAATATAAAGGTTTTATATTTAGAACCGGAAGAGTTAAATTTTGTTAAGCATCCATCATTGGAATATCAAATTCCAATTTATTTCGGGTACCAAATGTAAAAGATAAACCTCTTGCAGTTAGGCTTGTTACGTACACAAGTTAAAAACTAGATTCAAAAATTCTAATCATCCACCCCGATCCAAGTTAATGTTACTTGTTATCTTTATTTCAGTTAAAGATGATCTACTTTAGGACATAGGAGTCCCTATTAACAGAATTTTGCAAGTTTTAGCCCTAGCTTTTAGGGTTTAGGAATAATGATTGTGAAACCTTTTGATATATAAATAAAGGGTCTGTTTGGGTCAGTGTTTGTTGACCCAAAAGCACCTTAAATTATAATATAAGCTGGGTTGAGCAACAAGATCTGTTTAGGAGAGCTTAATTCTTATTGGGCTTATTTATTTTTTAAGCTACTGAACGCTCAATGGAAATAAGCTCCTGACAAGAGCTTATCAATTATTTGAGAAGAGCTTTTACCAAATTTTAGTCGTTGTGCGTGTCAGGAGCTTGTCAATTTTTTTTCCTCTCCCATCCAACTTTTTCCAGACTCACGAGCTTATCAATTTTTTTTCTCTTAGCCGTTGTGCATGTCAGGAGGTTATCAATATTATCTCAATTCTTTTTTTTATGTTTCAATTTATATTTAAAATATTTTTTATGATTTCTTTAAAATTTTAAAATTTAATTCACTCATTAAATTTGATTTCTTCATATTAAATTATTTTAATTTCATTATATTATGTGAAATCAGTTTTTTTTCATGTTTTATTATTTATTAAAAACCCATACCTATTTTGGTAATTTTTCAGTCAAACTTACTTTTACTCAACTATAATCCAAACAAGCTTTTACTAATTTTACTTTTGTAAACTAACTTTTCTGAACTCCAATCCAAATACAATTCAGCTTATCCAATTTAATTTTTACCAACTTCACTTTTCCATAAGCTATTTTTTTTATAAGCTGCTTTTCCAATCGCTGATCCAAACGGGCACAAAATATCAATAGGCGTATGGTAAAATTATCCATCAGCTCAAAATATTCACATATATATACCTGTTCGCTTCAAAACAAAAGTATTAGTAGGTGGTCAAGTGATGATAAGATGAGTCAGAAAATTTTGGATGGCACAAGGATTTCTTTCCTTGACAAATGAGATAAGTATTTAAATCAAGTATATGATTTCAAGTATTTTATATTTTTCTAACGTATTGTTACAGTTAAAATATGAGACATAAAAATCCCTAATTGAATTTTGTGTATTTTATGCAAAATTTTAATCTTTTAAACTGAGAGCTTTTTATTAGTTATCCCGTAAAAGATCATTCTTAAACATTGACTATAATCCCTTTGTTACATGAAATTTATGGAAATTACTATTATAATTGTCAAATATTAAATATGATGCATCTAATTCATATTTCAATAAACAGATACTACTTCTTATCCTTGATATAGGATTTTTATTTTAATCCTAAATATTAAACCCAATCCATTTTATTTATCATATTTATCTATTTTTTCTCAATGTAATAATAATAATATTTTAAAAAATAATATATATTTATTATAAATAACTAATTTAATTAATTTTTTTAATATTTTCAAATTATTTAACTAATAAACCTGTGTTTGCGTTTACTGAAGCCACCGACGTGGTGGCAGTTTAAAGGAATATGTGAGTTAAACAGATTACCCTCTTTACCCTCTTCGGAATTCGGAACAGCCTGGAAGAGCCCCAGTTCTCGGCAACACCGGTCGGCGAAAAGCATGGCGACGATCAGCCTCCGCAAAGGTAACACTCGGCTGCCGCCGGAGGTGAACCGTGTTCTCTACGTTCGGAACCTACCCTTCAATATCACCAGCGAGGAGATGTACGATATCTTCGGCAAGTACGGAGCGATTCGGCAGATTCGCATCGGCACCAACAAGGACACGCGTGGCACCGCCTTTGTTGTCTACGAGGACATATACGACGCCAAAACTGCCGTCGATCACCTCTCCGGCTTCAACGTCGCCAATCGTTACCTGATTGTGCTTTACTACCAGCAAGCGAAGATGGGTAAGAAGTTCGATCAGAAGAAGAAGGAGGAAGAGATTGCTAGGATGCAAGAGAAGTACGGGGTCTCCACCAAAGATAAGTAGTCTGATATACCGAATCCCTTATAGGAAATTCAAGGGTTTCTTTATATCTGTAGTTTGGTAGTTTGTGAATTTTCGGCTGGTGGGTGCCCTAATTGTTGTATTGGAGGGTGTATTAAACGTTCCATGATATGACGTTTGTGGAGATTGATATCTGATGCTTTTGCTTTTCTCTAGGAGTGTTTATATGGTGACTCTGCACTGTGCTGTATCATTTATACATGATTACATGCTTTAGATGCGTTAAACTCGTAAAAACTTTAGCATAAGTTTAAGGAGCATGGTGTTTGAAATATTTCCAAGGCCTTTTAGCTAAGAACATAATCCCAATATACCCAATAGATATCCGTGTGGTGGTTCTTGTCCTTGCTATTATCAGTAACTTGTTACCTGATAAAGCTAGATCCCCCACGAACCCTGTTTATTTGGATTAGTCAGGAAAAGTTTAATCTTTATTTTCTATACTAGGGTAAGCATCAAATTCGACGTAGTCAGGTTGCATATAGATGAACTGTTCAAGCTTAGAACATGATTACTTCATTCCAATTCAAACTTCATTTCTTTTTTCACTGCCTTTCCTACCCTACTTCTTGTTACTTCATGAGCCTAAAGATATACACATCGCCCCCTAAGTGCATCAGTCATGTGTTTTAATTTGCATGCTACCCATTTTCTTGCAATTGAAATTTGAAAGTGCAAATTCTGTACTCTGGATGGGTTACATGATCACAACTGTAGAGTTTTCCTATAAATTCTTCTAACGTATTGTTCAGCGTAGCTGCTAAACAGTTCTCAATGAAGTGATATACCTGATGTCTACCATATCTCCAATCATTAGGTGCCTTTCTTATGCATGATCTACTTACTAGGTTTGTTTAGTTGCAAAAGAATTTTTAAGTTGTTTGGAGAAGTTGATTTGGTTAAGTTTGACCCACAAAAATGGGACATATAAATGGCCATGACTTGGTTTCTGTGTTTTGCATCACGGCAACATAAGGATGGCTGGAATGAACTGAACTTTTTGTTGGATGAAAGGATCACTTTAATAATACCAAAGAAACTAAATAAGGGAAGACGTAAAAGAATAGAAGAATGTTGCCCTTGTGCACTGGAGCCAGTAAGACCTTGAATTGAAATTTGGGTTGAAAAAGGCTTCTAATTTCTCTCAATTTTGCTAGAGATTATAGTAGGGAATGAGGGTGTGAATTTTTTTCTGGGATGTTAGCATTTTCCTTATCCCTGTATGTTTACTCTGCAGATGCAACCACCAACATAAGACCTTCGAAACAGGAAGAGTGTATCTTAGTTTAGTCTCTCAGTTATTGTTATCTTCCACGAATGTTGTATCATGTTGCTACTGTTTTATAGAGGATAGGGGAAGACCATTGGATAGCAAAATATTTCACTCTTCAATATTAAAGAATTGGTTGTTTTCTAATCTGGGGGTAGGATAAGTGTCTCTTGGAACTCTCTGTAGGGTTTTACACGTTCTGAATGCTACCTTGTCCTGTTTAGCTGCATTTTTTTTCCTTCTGGTATATAGTTTTTCTTAATGCAAATTTCTCTGAGATTTGTGTAATTCTTCTTTGGTAATGGTTATATAACTCTATCAGTAAATTAGCTTATGAGGCTTTGCTCAAAGTGATGCGCACATTATAGGATGCACCATAGACTTTTTGGATAAATGTGTTGTTGCGAAACTGGTACTCAAATTGTAGGTCGTTACCGTCAGTACTTGATCATTGCCCATTGCTTGGTCAAATGAGAGAAGCAATGTAGATGAACATATCTTAAAGACAATGAGAAGTGTTGGTTTCCCCTGGAGTATTGCAATTCTGTCATGTTTCATGGAAACAGGCTAATAAATATATACCCCTGACCTTCATCTTTTGCCAAAAGAAAGTGTCCTTGTTTTGTGATGTCCCGTGTTCAGTGTCCTTGTTTCCTGTCTTTTACCCCTCCACTGTGAGTATTTATCTTTTTGTGATGTCCAGTGTCCTTGTTTTGGTCAGTAAGCTGGTGTCTTGGAAGAGGTTGGGGATCAGGCATGTAGCATCCATTTTAGTATGCTGTGTATGAGCTTTAGAACATTATGGATATGAAAGATTAATAATGACTATGCAATGCTGAGGACTTTTGAGGATGGGGGCATGATTACAACGTGAATATGTGGTGAATGTTTGGGAATTATTCTGACGGTTGGTTTTATCAAATATTGTTGGAGGGCGAGTGATCACCATGGACTTTTACTTCACTTATTTGGACTACTGTTGGCTGACTCCTGCAGCCTGCTTCCTTTTGTCATAGAATTGTGGAATTATTTTGACACATGAAGGAGAGAATCTTCATTATATTGCGCTTTTGCTATTAGTGCGGTGGGGTCTTTGCCTCTGTTTCTTTGTGCAGGCTTAAGCTGCTTATGTTGGGCCGAGGATGCAAATTGAAGATTAAAACCCTATCGTCCCTAATTTCATAGTATTGATGTGGTGATTCGAAAGCACAAGATGGTGAGGTATTAACAGTGCTTATGTTCGGCGGGGCCATAGAAGTTAAGAGAATATAGGTGTATTTTATAGAAGTTAGCACAAGGCTGAAAAGGGTGTGATGTTTTGTCTTTTGAGTGAATCTTTTGGCAACCCACCTTGCTGTGTGATTTTTCGTTTCATTTTTTTTTAATCGTAGCTTATGCACCAATTATGCTGTTACAGAAGGTTCAAATCCATAACCTCACACTTAGCCTTTTGAAAAATAAAATTTATTTCTTATCAACAGACAAATAAAAAATATAATAATAACTGTCTCCTTATATCTCTATATAATCTGTAATCTGATTGAATTTTATTTTATTCATATTCATATGACAAAATCAATTTAGGTATGTGTTGAGAGAGCATTGCATCATTAGGTACTTATGCAATTTCTTTTACAAATGAACAAATTATGAGAATCAATATTTATTACTGTAAAACTTACAAGGACTCAAGAAAAAATTACAAAGAGTTTTTAAAAAATAAAATGAAGTTATGGGAAGCTCCGCATTAACTTTCCTAGTGTTTTATATATAAAATTAATTAATTGCTTTCATTTATAAAAAAGCGAAGCTTACATCTCATTAATTCATGGCTTCTCTTCTTCCTTTCCCATTTTTTTTCCTTACGTTTTACATTAATATTTTAATGATTGAGATTTAAATCTTTCTATTCAAATATTAAATTATAAAAATAAATAAATAATAAATTAAAAACTATATTAAATTTTAATTCTAATGCTTTGCACTAAATATTTTGAAAAAATTTTATAAATAATTTCTAAAAAATTAAAATGTGAACCGTTAAAATATATTAATCTAATAGTTGGAAAAAAGAAGAGGAAAAAAGAGAATGGGGAGAGAAGAGGATAAGTTCTGACTTCTAAATGGCATATCACGTGGTGTTTGTTAAGAAATTTCAAGTAAAACTTGTTGATAATTAAGTCTTTTGGCGGCATCTTTGATCACACTCGGTGGAAGTATTATAATTATCGTTGGAGTATTGTAATTATTAAAATATTACTATATGATAATTCTAATGATCATCGGAGTATTGTAATTTAATGACACCAAGTGCTTCTGTTAAAATCTTTTTAAATATGATTTGTGAATTTCAACATTCTATAAATGATATAGGGAGTGTTTGGATGGAAATCAAACCATAATTTTAGAAGTGCTTTTACAGTCTACGAAGTAAATATGTGAAGGAGTTTATCTTGATTTGCAGAAAAATATTTCTGAGAAGTACTTTTGAAAGTTGCCAAATACTCTTATAATGAGCATAAGTTATGACACAAAAAAAAAACAAGAAGAAGGAGATGCCAGTGGAACTACAGGATATTATATACAATTATTTTGCCACCGCTCAACAACGTTTTACATATGCGCGCGTGTGCGATTTTTTTCATTAATGTTTTTAATGAGATAATATCAGCACATTAGCGAACATAAAACAAATTGTTTTCAAGGATTATATTGTAATTTTATTCACCAATAACTATTGATATACTCAACGGGGGAAAAAAATCACGAGGATGCAAATTTTAAAAGTTTCCATTTTCTTGAGAAAATAATTTAAAACACTTTTGAGTAAAATATAAGATAACAATATGTTAGCTTTCAACTTTGTGCAATTGTTTTTTCATTCTTTAATTTTTTTGCGAATATTTCGTTGAGTTACATGCGGATTTTTCTTATTTTTTATGCATATTTTAGTTTGAATTTATTTTTTAGTCATAATTCTTGCACACATATTTTTTTTAAATAGAATTAAAAAATAATAGAGTTGGATATAGCGAAAGAGACTATGACGTGATGAACCAGTGTCCAGATCCGATAACTATAGTTATTGCCTGATAGCGCTCTTAACAGAATTACGTCCAATAGAAGATTATTTCTGCTTAGATAAAAAAGAAAACTCATAACCTTACATTTAAAAAAAAATTCATAAAAAATTGTTTGGTGTCATTTACGCTGCAAACCCGACGTATTTTAGTTTGAATAGGAAAATTTTAAATACTAACGTACTTTGAGCATAAGTTCATCGATTCATTACGTGACTTAAAAGGTAATTATTTAACTCACATAGGAGTATCAATGAACCCTTTAAACTAATTTATCGTATTTTAAAATTATTTTTATTTTTTCACCCCTGGCCTTAATTACTGCTCATTATTCTCTTAATTTTACTTCAAAGTGAGCCAATTCTTTTTTATTAATTGATTTGGAGTATTCTGGAAAAAATATTAATTACTCCTAAAAAAAATGTTGCCGTTGACAATTGTCCGTATTTCAAAAGTATAAAAAATTAAATCGTTATTCATGGTGCGCGCATAGCAGTAATCACAAGAAAAATTAATTTGTTAAGTATGTTCTGCTTAAGTATATTTATAAATACGAGACTTCCTTCTCTTATTATCGCTTCAATATTAATGTTCATATACGAAACCAACAAAAGCTTGCAATAATGGCTTGCCAAGAGCTCTTCCCTCCTTCTTCATGAACACATTATTGCAGCTTCTGTTGCGATCATCTTCTTCATCTTTCTCTGCAATTCATTCCTCCGAACTTCCATTTCTGCAGGGGAATCCCAAGACCCCAACCAGGATGATGATTTTGAATCCCTGCTCACAAATTTCAAAGAAGAATAAGCCACAAGGAGGAAACACCCTTCATACTATACGACAGGAATCTATAACTCTGATGCTGATAACTTTCACCTAGAAGATTTCATTTTTTACACATGATGTATCAAAATTTCACTTAGTTTACTTAGAATCTAATAGTAAAAGAAAACAAGAAAAACACATTTGGAAAGTAAGAAAATGTTCAAGGGCAGCAGAGGTGGGGTAACTCACACCCCAAATCCATGGGTATGAAAAGTTTTACTACCTCCAAGTTTCTGTTAGCTATTGACAACAAAATTTTCGCAATAAAGTTGCACTCCTCTTCATTAAAAAATTATTTAATAAAGTTGCACTCCTCTTCATTAAAAAATTATATTTAGCAAGTCACAAGAGGATCTTAAGAATTAGTGCTAAACAAATATTATTGAAAGAATCACAAATTTATAATCAAACTTTTTTTCCCCGAGAAATTTATAGTTAACTTTTTCTCATCTTGTTATCACAGAACCTATTCGTAGCAGGCACAGAACCATCCTCAAGCGTCATAGAATGGGCACTCGAAGAGATGCTAAAAAAACCCTAGCATCATGGAGAAAGCACAACAAGAAATGGACCAAGTCATAGGCCATGAGCACCGTCTGCAAGAATCTGACCTCCCAACCTCCCTTACCTCCAAGCAATTTGCAAGGAGGCCCTGCGGCTCCACCCTTCGACGCCTCTCAACCTCCCTCGGGTCTCTGCGGAGCCTTGCGAGGACGACGGCTACTTCATCCCAAGGGACACATGGCTAAGTGTCAGCATATGGGCCACAGGACGAGATACTGATGTATGGGAGAAGCCATTGGAGCTCAAGCCTGAGAAGAACCCAAAACTGGAAGCTTGTGGGAATGACTTTGAGCTCATTACTTTTGGAGCTGGAAGGAGGATTTGCGTGGGGATGAAATTAGGGATTTTGATGTTTGAATTCATGCTGGGGACTTTAATTAGTTCATTCTTTTTATATTGGAAGCTTCCAGAAGGAGTTTCTGAACTGATTATGGAAGAGGCCTTTGGTCTTGCCTTGGGGAAGAAAATATGCCTCTCACTGCTATGGTTAGCCCTAGATTGTCCCCTAGGGTTTACAATATTGCTTCAACTTAAACATCTCCATGATGCTTTGGATGAAGCAGCACCAAGCATAGATAAATAAGTTGGCTGTAGAAGTACCTTTTCATTGGGAATTTAATTTAGGAAAATTACAATAGGTCCTCATAAAGGAAAAAAAAATTACAAAAAAAGTCCTAAATATTGCTATTTTTTATTCTGAAATTTGTTATTACAAGCTATTTAGGTTGTTATTATGACTTTTTAATTATTATTTTTCTTATTTGGGACCTCATTGCAATTCTCCTTTTAATTTAACCATCTATGAGGATAGCTGTAATCATGTCAAGAGTTTCTATACTTTATCTTATTAATTTTCCTGTAATTAAGTTGGTATTTGGTGTGTGTTGATGTTTTAGGTGTATGTATGCCTCTTCTTTTTTTGCCAGAGTATGTATTTCTCTTTCACATAATACAACTGTCTCTTATAAAAAAAATATTTTAGAATTATAGTAAATGATACTATTTTAATTTAATTTTAAAATTCTATTCTTTAACATCATAATACTACATTATCTAGAGTTATGGAGGAAATTAGAATTAAAAAAGGTGGAGTTTTATATGTTCTGAACATAATTTATCCATACACACATTCTCTCTGATCTCACTATAGGGGGAAAAAAACAGTTTTTTGAGCCGTTTATAAAAATCGCTACTAATGTGAGCATTTGTTGCGGTTTTGCCTTCACCCACAATGAACCTGCAACGTTTTGACTGGTAGTGATGGGAGATTTGGTTTTGGACATTAATAGCAGTTCAGTGCAAAAGTAATTTTAATCTAAATACTCAGTTATAACAATAGTGGGGGGAGATCGGGTTTTGGACATCAGTAGTTGCATATTTGACAGTTTTGAAATGAATCCTTTTTCTTAATATTAAGCATGTCGCCTTTGGTTGAATATAGTTTTAATCAAAAATTAAATTTAATTGAATAACTCAATTCAAAGAAAAATAAATCTTGGTGGTTTTACATTCCCATTGGTTTGATTTCATCGGAATAGATCCAATAATTTATGTTTATCGATCAAATTGTATTCTTTGAATATTGTCGTCTACTAATAAAAAAGGAGATGTAAACTACACATAAACAAATGAAAAAAAAAAAACTTAGATTCAACTCATACTAAAGATAACTAATCAAACCAATAATGATAGATAAGATAACATACGTACATATTTCTTATACATTTTTTTGGGAGAATTTGACTCATTTCTGACATTGTTGAATAATAAATACTCATTTACAACAATATATATGGAATTGATTTACCTACCATTTGTAGATGGGATTTGCTCAAGAATTTTTCTAACACTTCATTTCCTATGGGAGAAGAAACAACGAGAACAACATGGGACTTGTTACAAATAATTCACAGAAAAGAAGAAAACCAACCAACCAACCAAAACAAACACAATGTGGAGAATTTTCTCATCATTTCTTCGCGTCAACCCCTTTAGTATATTGATTTGTTTGTTCTTCTCATCGTCTTCACAAGCTCCTTCCCATATATGTACCTCTCTCGCTAGCTCCTTCTAAATTCCTAGAGAGAGACATGTATAATATGAATGCATGAATATATAATCAAAGATCCTTCTTTCACCTGCCAGTTCAATCAGAATCCCTTTAAGCAAAGCGATATGTAAAGTTAATTAATCGAAGTATTAATTCTCACTGTTGGACTGCTTAGAGGATAATGATCATTATGCATGCCACGTGATTGATCTATCAAACCTGGATCCCTTAAAGTATTTCACAGGACAAAGTAGAGATGGATAATTATGTGGAATTGTACGTGAAAATGTGTGAGATCATCATTTTGTTTCCATCTCTCGCGACTTCGTCACGGTTAAGTACTTTAAACGATTCAAACTTTGATTTATGTAGGTTATTTTTTGTCTCAATCACGTGACATGATTGGAAAACAGTCTCTGCAAGTCCAACAGTGAAAAGTAATACCAATATAATTTCAAGAAACTTGACAGAATTCTCACTTTGGGAGGAAGATGTTTCAGTGATGAAACATGCATTCCCAGATGATAATGTTGAAAGGTATGTAAAGACGATGATGGTGAATTGATGATGATGATGATCCTTTCTTGCCATATAGCTTCCCTCAATGGAAGTCTCTCCCCAACTAAAAACTTTATAAAAGAATATATGTAGTGATGATGATATAGAGATCAGACATATGAAGAATCACGCCTCTTCTTGGTCATAGCTTCTGGGTTCCCTTTTCTCATCATTGCTACAAACTCTTCATAGTTTATCCTTCCATCCTGTGCACATATTTAGTAAATTAATTAATTCCCCTCTTAACTCTACAAGCAATATGTGTGTGTATCTCTATTTTATTCATAGAATTTATAACAAAGTACACTGTTCACAAACTATGGAAAAAATTATATCGATTGTGTACCTAGCTAGAGTACTTCGTTTCACAATCTTGTAGGGCTATATCTGAAGATTTTAGTTAACATCTATGTGTAACCTTGATTGATTATATTATTTGTTATAACTTGGATTAAAAAATCGTTAGAGTCATTTAAGTGGTAACATCTACTAAAATGCAAGTTGTTTTTGGATCAAATCACAGTCAAGCAACAGAGTTTTATGTACATATAAAATGAATAGTTGGGTGTTTATTAAGTGAAGACGACTTACGTGATCTGAGTCAATTTCTGAGATGATTTCTTTGATGTCCCTGCCGTCATGCATGTTGAAGTCCTTGAGAGCTTGCTCCATTTCTTCAATGGTAATGTACCTGATTTTGAACACCAATTAGAGTTTGTATAATAATACGCACACGTATATAAGGAATTTATAATAGGCTGCACTAATAGTATGCATGATGCTGTTTAACTCTCTGCAATAAATATATCAGGCCCAATCTATACGTAGTTTAATTAATAATATTAATATATCTATTGCGAATTTTACCCGCTGTTATCTTTATCAAAGTATTGGAAGGCAGTGTAGAGATGTTCTTCTTTGTTCATTCGGTTCATCTGCATCGTTGCTGTGATGAACTCGTCATAATCTATGGTTCCATTGCCATCTGCATCAGCCTGTGTAAAATTTGTACACCAAAAACATATTTTCAATATTAAAAAGAAACAAAAGAGAAAAGAAGCTGCATTTTATGAAAAGGAATATGTATATTTTTTCTCTCTATATTTGCACAAACTTTTAGAAGGAAGTCGATGTATTTAAATAAAACTGAAGAGGCCATCCGGGATTCATGATGTTCATTTTGCTTAAAGTGATGGGTTTTTTATTAAAATAAAAATTGTGGTGAAAATATAAAGAGGGAAAAGAACTTACAGCTTCCATTAATTGCTTAACTTCTTGTTCAGAAAGCTTGGTTCCTTGTTTAGCAAGGCCTTGCTTGAGCTCTTCAATTGTAATGGTTCCACTGCCATCAGTGTCCATGTTCTTGAACATTTCCTTCAATCCCATTATTTCTTCCTCTGATAGGCACCCAGCAATCACCTACTCATTCCCACATTTTTAATCGTAATTAATTAGGGCAAAGAAAAAAAGAGTCAAAAATAAATAACATAAATATATATAAATATAATATACCCTTAAAGCAGCTTTCTTGAATTGGTTCATTGCTCTAAACTGTTTGAGCCTGTTGAGCACAGCATTGTCAAGAGGAGTATCAGGTGCTTCTCCATCCTCCTTAATCCATGGATGATCTGTTCAACAAAGCCAGTTCGATCACGAGTGAAACGCTAATTAAGCAACTCTGATCTGGTTACTTTATTAGTATAATTACTGAAATTTGAAATTGAAAGGGGAAGCGGTTCATACATATATAAATCTATATATTTATATATATTAATAAACTCACTTAGAACTTGGTGGGCTGTGAGCCTGGCCTTGGGATCAGAATTCAACATTTTCTTCACAAGATCTTTAGCTGATGGTGATATGGATGGCCATGGATCGGCTGAAAAATCTACGTGGCCTCTTAATATGGCATTGAAGATGCCATGCTCCGATTCTGTCATAATATAATCCATTTCAGAAAAAGAAATTGTTATCAACCAATGTAAATATAAAGTCTCTAAGAAATCCAAATGATCTTCTCAATCAAACAACTATGTTATTGGCCTTGTTTAACATATGTTGTTCCACTTCAAACAAATCCAATCCAATGTTTGGATTCACACATATATAGTTGATTTTGTCAATTGTTAATTTAGCAACATTAATTGTTGGTCTGATGATTTTTTTTATGTTGCGTTTGTTGTATTAAAAGTTTCATCTAATATTTTAATTCGATTCAGGTCACTTGAAACTTGCAATTCAATTAATGTTCACGATTTTTTTCATTTTCATTCAAATTTTTGCTATTAACCCGAACACATTACTGATTTATATATGCTAATTAAGTTTTAAAGCAGTGGGGATATGGCTAGGAATTAATTGAGAGAGAAGAATAATGAAGAGTGTAAAGTAAATAAATGAACCGTACCAGCCCAAAATGGAGGAACACCACAAAGAAGAATGTAGAGCATGACACCAATACTCCAAATATCAACTTCAGGCCCATATCTCCTCTTCAATACCTCTGGAGCTATATAATATGCACTCCCAACAATATCTTTAAATGTCTCCCCTGTTATGTATCAACAAATGAAGAAAATTTGTATTGATTCTAAATAATGTAAGACCTCAGTCTATCCTATTCCTAAATTTATAAGTCTTCTGAATTTTTCATATTGATTGTATATATTGAGAGAGTTTAATTTTCATCAAGAAGTAGTTTCCAATACAGATAATTAAAATATTCTAGAACAACTAACTATATTTTGTAAATAATTAACCTAACTAATTTTTTTGAGTTTATAAATTATGTTAGCTTCCAATAGACTTATCAAATTCAAAAAAAAAAAAAACTTATATGTGTATTGAATCATATGATATTTCCAACTACTGATTGAAATTTAAATAATATTAGAGCTGAAACAGGAAACTCTCTCGGCGTTTTTTTTTAATTCACAAAACCTATATATATTAAGCTTATCCAGAAAATTTAATTCAAATATATTTTTTTCTCTTTCATGAATTAAGATGGTTTTTTTCCCCCTTTTCTGGTTAAAACTTGAAAAGAAAATCTCATGATCATGAAACTACGTAGAAGAAGAGAGACAATTCGAAATCAGAGAGAGAAATGAAAACCTTCTTTGTAGAAAACGGATAAACCGAAATCGGTGGCCTTGAGAGGCGAATCCTCCTTCTTATTCAAGAGCAAGAAGTTCTCAGGTTTGAGATCTCTATGAATCACGCCCATGGAGTGACAAGTATGAACGATCTGCACTATCGTCCTCATCAACGACGCCGCCGCTCGCTCCGTGTAATGACCCTTCTCGATGATCCGATCGAACAGTTCGCCGCCGGCGCACAGCTCCATCACCAGATGCACCGAATGTTTATCCTCATACGCTCCTTTCAGCTCCACCACGTTCGGTTGTCCCGCCAAATGATGCATTATCTGAACCTCCCTCCTCACGTCCTCGATATCTTCTTTGTTCGCGAGCTTCCTCTTCCCGATCGTCTTGCACGCGTATTGTTGTCCGGTGGCCTTATGCGTACACAAATGCGTGACTCCGAATTGTCCTCTTCCTAGCTCCTTTCCTATGGTGTACGTGGCTTTCACGTCTTCCATGGGACGCTGGAGCACGGGACCCATTGGGCCGGGTTTCGCGGCTTTGGACGGAGGAGGATTAGGGGCCGGGGATGATTTCCCCGAACTCTGGTGGTTGCTGGCACCGCCACCGCCTTCTCCTCCCCCTCCTCCGGTGTTATTATTGCTGCCTTGGGAGTTGTTGTTTGTTGATCCTCCCTTGGCAACCTCGGCCGATTCGGCCGGGGCATCGGTGTCGTTGCTCTGAGAGCAACAGTTGCCCATGGCGGGGGAGGGAGGAGATGAGAGAGGCAGAGGGTGAGAGAGAGGAGGAGGAGGAGGAGAAATAATATAAGGGTGAAAAAAGAACTGGTCTTAAGGTTTGATGTAATATTATTGAAGGTTGGTGAAGACACTGTGTGTTTGGAGGGACAATTGTACAAACAAACAAGACAAAACGGAAAAAAAGAAAGTAAAGAAATTAAATTTGTTTTTAAAAAAATAAAATTGGATTAAAAAAACAAAATTAAGTCCAAGTGTGTGAAAAATGAGAGTGTGTGCGCTAATAATAGTGAGAGAGACATATTTTAGGAAGGTTAGAAGATGGTCATTGAAAGAGTCATTGTCGTGTCTTCTACGTGGGAAGTTTTAGGGTTTTGTTGAGACAAAAGGTGAAGAGGGTTTTTCGGACAAGAAAATTATCAGTACGTACAGGGCTTGATGTCATTAAGGTATCATGCATAAATATAAGAGATTATTGAGTCGTTACTTTGTAATACAAGTAATGATTTTCTTCTGGTAGGAAGAAAGAACTCTTGAAGCACAGATAGAATAATTTTCTTACTAGGGATCATTGAGTAGTTAAGAAGCTTCGAGGCTGTTTGTTTTGGTTTTTTGTTTTCTTGTTCTCAAAACAACTTTATAAAATTGTTTCTTAAAATAATTTTTGAAAACAAAAAACAAAAGAATTTGTTTGGATAATAATTTTAAAAATCATGTTTGAAAAACAAATCATACAAAATCATACTTGGTAGGTGATAGTTATCGTTAGTAATGATAAGTTGTAGATAGTAGGTAAGAAAAGAAGAAGATTTCTCAAAATTTTTTAAAATTAAAAATTAAAAAATTAAAAACAAAAACAAGAAAACATGTGGAAGTTGTTTTGATTTTTTAGTTTTTAAAAACATGTTATTGTTTTTTGCTTTTTAAAACAAGTAACTAAAAACAAATTACCAAACAAGTATTTTTGTCTTTATGTTTTTAACAACAAAAAATTGTTTTCAAAACAAGAAACCAAACAACTCTTTCAGTTTTTTTTTAGGTAAAGAAAAATTGAAGTGATTTAGATCTCAAGAGCTTACCACAACTAAAGCATTTTTATTGTCTTAAAGAACGCTTACAGAAGTACTTACAGATTATCTACCAATAAAATTCTTACATTAGCAGCAAAATTTAAACTTATAAGTTATGAACTGATTGCTTACAAATTAGATCAACTCTTGCCACCAATTTTATAGTTTATATCTTAAACTCAAGTCTTATAAATTGGTTAAAAAAAATGTGTATTGAGAGTTTTCCTTCAATTGGAACATACCCAACTCAAATCTGAATGATTTGTTATCGAAAATAGAATAATTTGTTAATCCCTCCTAAAATTTAATTGGAAAAACAAGCATCATGAATACAAGTAAATTAACTTCAATCTTATCATAATATATCATACTGAAAATGACCTGACTCAACCTTCACTAGTCAGTTTGAGCACGTATTTTACCAAGTCTGCCTACAGACAAATCATCATAATATTGAATTATTGATGAATGTTTCCGTTCAAATTTTCTTTCTTCCTTCCCTTTTTCTTTTTCTTTTTCTTTTTTTTCCGGTAACAATTAAGCTTTCCTGAATTTGCTGTTAGGAAATTTCATCCAAAACGGACATTAAAAATAGCAATTCCCTGACACTAACATCAAAATTTACAGTTTTGTGGTAAACACAACCACAATAGCCTGTGCCACTTGAAACGGCATTTATAGTATATACTTCCATTGGCTCTTAGCACAACAACCATAAATTTGTTAATCTAGATCATCCAAATTAGATTCATACAGTCCAAATCTTATTTTAACAATAAGCACACATAATGATGAGCCCCAAGTCCATTTTCTCATGGTATACTTTCACTGGCTCTTAGGCCTTAGCAGTATAATCAACTAAAATATTTATAAGCACTTGTAAAATGCCTGGACTTCAAATGTAACAGAAATCAACGGGGCCAGTAAATAAGAATAAACAATGTAGACTATATGAAAATTACAGCCTCGTACTCCAAAGTCCACTACTTGCCTCAAATACTCGTTTGAAATCCCAAAAATAACCTACACTAACGACCCTCTCTCCCAACAAAATCGCACTATCATGTATAGAAACATGGAACATCATGCACGCAGAAATCTATTGTATGAAGACGTCCGGGGAAGGAAAACAAAATGCACTAGTAAGTTGGGACTGATGGATCAACCTTCATAGCATATGCATGGATTCCCCCAGATACATTGTATACTCTTCTAAATCCCTAATACAGAAACATCAACACAATCAGAAAAAGAAGTGGAATTTCAGTCCAGTAGTGCATTCATTAAAAGTTCACATTAACAACAGCAATAATGAAAAGCAACAGAAAATTGATAATTAACAGAAAACACAATAGCCTTGCTTGGAAACATGATGAAAACCTTAAACGAAACCAAAACTTGGCATTGTACCTGTGACTGCAACCACTTGGCAACTTGCAAGGACCGCACGCCATGATGACACTGCATTTTCAAAATCTAGTTACTGAACACATTGACAAATAGAATTGTGCAATGAAACACAGATTTGTTAGAGACTGCCAAAATTTTGGATTGCAGGATGCTATTGATAAGCAGTCAAGCACCTTTTAGTCAAAACATTCAATGAATATAAATTCAGTATAAAGTGAATCGAACTTAGATATAAATGAAAATACAATGTAATCAGATGAGGAACTATCAACTGGCAAACGACATGGAAAATGGCCGATACCTGGCTTGCAATAAACAAATGGAGAGAAAAACCTATAGAAATTCATATTCTAACCAAACCTATAGAAATTCATATTCTAACCAATCCTTTAGACAACACGTTAATTCAGTGCCATGGGCACAAGCATTAGTACTTGTGCAGGTACAGGTATTGGTATTGTGATATATACTAAATAAATCAAAGAAAGTCCCCCCCCCCCACCAAAAAAATCCGTCCCCCAGTTTTTCTCAAAATTAAGAAAACAATATTTAATTTAAAGAAAGTAAAATATCTCATCGACAAAAGAACAGTACAATATATTTGGTTCAATTTTAAATTGGAAATTGAATTTAAAGAACCAAAAACAAAAGTACTACAAGGCTGGTTTCCTAGGTTCCTCTTGTGAAACACCAACATCTTAAGATAGGTAGGTTGTACTCACCAAGACATATGTATCCTTGTTAGGGTCAAATGTGCTACTAATATCAGGTCCCCAATTTCCAAATTGTCGGAGGGGAAGAACCTTAAAACCTGGCAGACGTGCTTTCTCCCTGTATAAAAGGAATATACCAAGAAGTGGTAGAAAAACATAAATAAGCTGTTCATGTAAATAGAACAACCTGAGAGGAGGACATCAAGAAAACTAAAGAGAAAAATAGACAAAACAGTGGAAGAGCCTCTACATGAATATCTCACAGACAAATAGGAGTAGACTACCACTCTGTTTTCCATGGGATGCTTAAAAAAGGCTTTAATGTGGCAATGCTCTCAATGCTTTGGCAAAAAGAGTACATCAACTTTTTACTTTCTTCTCTTAATGAAACTTACTGCCTCCACCTTATCGCTTTAATATCATCACTCCTTCACTCAATTTAATCTTGTTTACACATGTAAAACAAACGCAATCATAACATCACATATTTTAATGATTCCTAACACCAGTTAGAGTTGAATGAAATAAAACCATACACTTCCTCAGGCTCTCGAACATCAATCAATTGTGCCTCCTCCATAAAGTTGGGATCTTGAATTTTCGCATGAAGCATGTCAGGCTGAATGTCTTGAAGAACAGTTTCTTCCCTATGGGAAAATCAGCAAATAAAAAAATACATGATACTGACTGAGAGACTACACATCCAGACATTAATCACCAGTTGAATATCCAATGTCGAAATATAGGCTCGATGTTGAACATACCTTTCAGATAAAACTTGAAGAAGGTGCCATCCAAATTTTGTTTTACACCTTACAACTTTGTTTAAAGGTGCATTAAACGCAGCGTCCTCAAATTCAGGAACCTGTCATAATATCACCATCATACATATGTTCAACACCCATTATAAAAGAAATGATCATTGGCTTAGATGGCGAAATAAATTTTTAGTTTTTTGCTTGAGCACCAGATGAACACAACAGCTTCTATTATCTAAAGAATCAAATGTCAAGAAATGATAACCACTTTTACCCAATATACACGAACAATCCATTTTTATAGCACAAAATTCAGTTTTAAGAGTCTTTCAAGGCAAAAAGGATTCAGAAGCAGCATAGTAGGTAAACAGTAATGCCAGAGCATGCCATATATAATTTACATCAATCAAAACATCAGATAAAAGATGTCTGATAAGAAAGGTAATGTGACCTCACAGTGCTCTCTAATTCAAAGGTCAACCAGAAAGCTTCCTTTTGCATCATTAGCAGTACGAATTTTCAGCAGCGAAAAGAATATTGATAGAACTAAAATGAATAGTGTAGCTCATCTAAGACTCTTTGCAATGAAGAGGAACGACGCTATTTCTGCCAAAGTCAGCTCATAAGCATACTGTTCAGCATTTGGCAAAAAAATGCGCTTCACCTCTACAAGCACCATCTAATGAAATGAAACAGAACTGAAATGCTAAGCTCAGCTACTGAGTAAAAGTTATCGACCTGTTATTAAATTTTATCAGAAAATATTGAGCAGATAAAAACATTCAAGAACATCAGTTCTAAAATTTGTTATTCTTGATGCTCGTTATCTGAGTGACAAGGTGCCCGGATGTTAAGCAATACATTCATTTTATATATTTTGTTTTATATATTTTAGAATATCATAGATTGTGGGACCGAGAAGGCAAAGAGAACAACGATGAAATTCCGTAAGCATGTTGTGTAAACTGTTAAAGTTAGACCTATATATTCTTGTTTCTTCTAGTAAAATGAGTTAACTAGCAAATATTTCGGATCTCGTCACTCTTAATTTGAATTGATTTTAACGAAGTGCTATCTGATTAACTTACCATCTCCCCCTTTCTCACCCACCCAAGCATTCCTCCTTCATCTTTGGATGGGCATATTGAGTATTCTACCGCGAGATCACTCAAGTCTTCACCTGAAGTTGTACAGATATAGTAGCAAAGAACTACAAAGTTAAACAGCAGAAAAATTTCTTCCAAAGTGTATCTTTCAAATTTATAACCTATACATTCACTGAACAAAAAGTTCGCTAATTTGTTTTGTATAAACAACCATCTGTCAGATTTTAACACACTCAATCGGGAACGTTAAATAGTTTGATAGAATTATGATTTCCACAGACGTAACAAAATAAATCCTTACCTGATGAGATTCTCTGCTGAAGATCCAATAGCAGCTTCTGGTCATCTTCATTGACAAGCAAGTGTTGCACCAGGATCTCCCTAGCACCATCACCGTTGTTGCTGCTGCTGCTGCTGCACAAGGCTGACAGAGTGTACATTTGGAAATTCATCATTGGAAAGTATGAATACCATGTAAGCCTTGTCCCAAGATTTGTCCCAGAGCGTTTTAAATATATGTAGGTGAAATACAGTTTTACTTCTTTTCTGTTGTATCAAAAAAAAAAAAAAAAAGAATAAAGTTTTAGTGGCAGCCAATTACCGCCGCCATCAACGGCCAACAGAGTTTATCCGACTCCATGAAAATATGAAAGAGTAACTGTAAACACTTCACATTCACGCTCTGCATGCCCTCTCGCAGCATATGATTAATTATCAGTTCAAAAATTGTATCACCGTAGTGACGATAACAATTTCTCAGAAAACAAAATAGCTTCATTTTTCATGCTGTTCATAAAAAAGTACACCCCAAAATTATACGCTTAGAATCAGATTGAAAAAGTCCCAACAAGCAGAAAATGGATTGGGGGGAAAGATTAAACCAATATGCAAATCCCACCAATAATCAGAAACGAAATCATGAAGTAATTCCAGAGAATTCGAAGGATTGGTACCTGCTACTTGGGGGCGTGACAACCCCGCTGGAGGAAGTAGTTGGAAGAAATTGAAGGAAGAAAGAGGGTGCAAAGGAATTTGAAATCTATGAGAGGAAACCTTGAGAGATGGGGAACAAGTGAAGGCGCGAAGATTGGAAGAAGAAGAGCAGGAGAGAGCGGGAATCAGAGATAGCCTCAAAGCACTGAGAGCTGGAGACGCTTTCATTGGAAAATGTGAAGCTCTTAGCATGGTTGCACAGAGTGAATCAAAATCGCGTAATGGAGGCACGATGGCACAGCACCGTCGTTTGACAGCATTTAACAGTTTGGGAGAATGACAATCAGGGGTCAGAAATTTAATTACTTGTGAAAACTAAATGATTACTTTTTTTTTTTTTTTAACGAAAAGAGTCAATTTTATTGATCAACAAAAAAACAATTACACTCACTAATAGGGAAAGCAGTAAAGAAAACCATAAACCTAAATACAACCTATAGAAAACGGAAAGAGGACAAATAAACCTAGCATACAACCTACAGGAAATAAAGGACACACAAAAACTACAAAAGAGATCAACCAACACCAGTACGAGCAGTCCTCCTTTCAGTGGCAAGATGAGTATTTATTCTACCATCAGAAGAGTCGGCCATCAAGATATCAATCAGAGGGGTTGGTGCTGTTTCCAGCCACCCATTGGGTGCCACTCCCCTACTTCCAGCAGCTGCTAAAAAATCAGCAGCACTATTCCCTTGGCGAGCTACCAAAGAAAACTTCACTCCTGGCCTATCCTCTAATAGCAGAAAAACTTCCTTTAAGATATCCACAGATTGCCATTCCACACCATCCAACGAGTTAGCAGTCAAACACTTAAACACTGCTTCACAATCAATCTCAATGCAGCAATTGTATGACTGAAATCTGTCACAGGCCAATAATGCTTCCTTCACAGCAAAACATTCAGCACCAAAGGCTGAACGAGCTTCCACTCTTTTCCCAAGTCCTCCTAGGAATAATCCATCATTATTTCTGCAAACTACACCTATCCCAGCACGCTTCAGACCTTTAGCAAAAGCTCCATCAGCATTAATCTTTACAGTGCCTTCTTCAGGTGCCACCCAATTCAACATTCTCTCCACACCTCTTCTTCTGCTGACAATCCTCCCATTACTATCATCCTTAGCACTCCATACCTCTCTAACCAGCATAGATGCAACGTCGATAGTTCTTCCAGCATCCACATTGATTCCATTGAACACCCAGTCGCACCTTCCCTTCCATATACCCCAACAGATGCTAGCAATGAGAGCTTTCCCTTCCTCTGAGATTTGTTTGTTAGACACAAACAAATCCTCACACCACTTCCTTATACTTGACACCTGATCTCTACCAATATGCAAGGCCAAAGAGCAGCCAAACCAGCAACGACGTGCCCAAGGACACAAGAGCAGCATGTGTTCTACAGTTTCATCCTCACTTTCACAAATAGGACATATACTATCCTGACTACACTTCCTGCGAAATAAAGCATGTCTAGTGGCTAAAGCATCATGTAACACACGCCACATAAAATGCCTAATTTTTGGGGGCACATGTAGAGACCAAATGCATTTCCACAGTTGGTTAGTGACCTGCCCAGAGCTGCTCGGTCTTTGATCAATCTCTGATCCTTCCATCAATTTAGCAATTCGATAGCCCATTTTTACACTATATTTACCATCTCTGCTACCCAGCCACACAGCCTTATCCTTCCCCCTATCAAATAGGAATTTGGTTTGCAAAATTGCTCTCCTCTCTTCTTCAGTAATCTTTCCTTCAATACAGTTTAAATTCCAAAATCCATCTTTGATTAGCTCTGCCACTTTTAACTCCTTCTCAGCATCAGAATCAGGAGTGTAACTCAACTTCTTTTCAGGCAAATCCAGAATCCATTTATCTCCCCATATCCTAACCTCGTTTCCATTCCCAATCTGCCAGTACATGTCTTTGTTCAATAAATCTCTTCCTTCAATAATACTCATCCAGCACCAAGAAGCTTTACCACCTTTTTTTGCTTCCATGAAAGTACAGTTCGGAAAATAAATTCCTTTCAGTATTTTACACCACAATTCATTAGGATTCTGCACAATCCTCCAAGCTGTTTTAGCCAAGAGAGCCTTATTGAAAACGTGAAAACTTCTGAATCCCATACCACCATCCTTCTTCACCTCTGTCAGAGCCTTCCATTTCCTCCAATGGATCCTCTTGCCATTTTTTTCATTCTGGCCCCACCAAAAATCAAAGATCAAGCAATCTATCTCTTTACAACTCTTTTTTGGAAATAAAAAGCTGGACATGGGGTAGACCGGAATGGAATTTGCCACTGCCTTAATCAGAATTTCTCTTCCAGCAAAGGTCAATAGTTTCTGCTTCCACCCTTGCAACTTTTTACTAATTTTGTTTTTGACAAACCCAAGTGCAGCTGCTTTGGATCTACTCCAAACTAGAGGCAGTCCCAGATACTTCCCCGGCTCCACCACAGCTTTAATGCCCAAAGCATTCTCAATTTCACCTCTGGAATCAGAACTAGTGTTTGCTGAGAAGAATATGCAAGATTTATCAAGATTCATCTCTTGCCCAGATGCTGCACTAAAGGTCTCAAGGATCTTCTTCATCACCATACAATTTTCTTTTTGAGCTTTAAGGAAGAACAAAGCATCATCAGCAAAAAAACAGTGAGAAAGAATGGGCCCCCCTCTTGATAAGCGAATACCCTTCAGATCCCCACAGGCTACATGCTTCTGCACCACCAATGATAATACATCAGCTACTATGATGAACAGATACGGGGACAATGGATCTCCTTGCCTAATTCCTCTCCCAGGTTTTATTTTCGCCACTTTCTTCCCAGAAACCAGCAACTCAAAGTCAACAGAAGTTACACACTCCATTATCCACCTAACCCACTGAATGGAAAAGCCCATTTTCAGCATAGCTTCCATTAAAAATATCCAATCAACACGGTCATAAGCTTTGCTAAAGTCTATCTTCAAAGCCAAGTCATTCCTGCTTCCTTTCTTCCTTCTCTTAAGAAATTGGAAGGCTTCATGAGCTATAATCACATTATCTTGAATCAATCTCCCCGGGATAAAGGCGTGTTGCTATTCAGAGATGTATTTACACATCAAAGGCCTCATTCTTGAAGTTAGGATTTTTGCAATGATCTTATAAGATACATTGCAGAGGCCTATTGGTCGAAAATGGCTAACCACTTCAGGCTTATCAACTTTTGGAACAAGGACAATGTGAGTCGAATTAATCTTCCTTAGCTCAGAATGACCATTAAAGAAAGATCTCACCATGCTACAGACTTCCTTTTTGATTTCCATCCAAGAAGACTGATAGAACAAGGCAGTAAAGCCATCAGGCCCAGGAGCTTTTGTTGCCCCTAGATCAAAAACTGCTTCCTCAATTTCAAGATCAGAGACTTGTTTAGTCAGGGATTCATTCTCTTCCTTAGATATTACAGTAGGTACATATTCCAAAACCTCTTCCATCTGCACAGCTACCTTACTAGAGAACAGGTCACTATAGAAAGCATTAAACATATCATTAATCTTCTCAGAATCCTCAACCCATTCCCCCTCATCAGATTTCAACTTAAGGACTTTATTCCTCAAACGACGCTGGATCACAGTACTATGAAAGAAGCTAGTATTTCTATCACCATATCTGATCCAATTTAATCTAGACTTCTGCCACCAAAAAACTTCTTCACGATTCCACGCCTCTTCAATACATTTCAAGACCTGGCTAACCTCAGCTGCTTTATTCTCTGTCCACTCACCTTCATAACAAACCTCCAACTTACTCCTCAGATCTTCAATGACTTTTTTATTATTCGAAAATTCTCTTCTACTCCATTCTAAGAGAATCCTTCTGCATCTGGTCAATCTTTGAGTAAAGTCATCGATTCCATTACCAAAGAAAGCAACATCATTCGGCCAGCCATTAGCAATAGTATTAGAGAATTGATTATGCTCTATCCACATAGCATTAAATTTGAACATTCTTGGCACTCTTTCCTCCTGATGACAGCAGTCAACTATCAAGAGGTGATGATCAGAGCCTATAGGTTCAGTGTGAAGGACAAGTGCTTTGCTAAAGGAGGTTCGAAACTCTACATTTCCAAATCCTTTATCAATTCTCTCTCGAATATTATCTCCTCCCATCCTCTTATTATTCCACGTAAACCTTGCACCTTTAAATTCAAGGTCAATCAAACCACAATCATCCAGTACCTTTCGAAAATTGAGAATTTTCGTGAGAGAAACCGGCTTACCTCCCTCCTTTTCAGACTGGGATCCAAGCTCATTAAAATCACCAACACAAATCCATGATCCCACCACACCCCTTGCCAAAGATCTCAGTCTCCTCCATACAATCTCTCGATCACTTTCTCTAGGTGCACCATAGACAAAAGTGGCATAGTCTGGTACACTAAGAATAGTAGAGGACAGTTTAACATGGATCAAGTTCTTTGATTGATGAAGTACCTCTAGCTTAACACCTTCCTGCCACCATAAAGCCAAACCTCCTGATCTTCCTACAGGATCCACAAAGAATTCATTATCAAGCCCACAAGCTCTTTTAATTCTCTTCATTCTTCTTCCAGACATTCTTGTTTCCATTAAGAAAACAATTGAGGGTTTATATTTATTGTTACATTCTTTTAAATTCTTGACTGTCAAGGCAACCCCCAAACCTTGACAGTTCCAGGATAGCATCCTCATGGCTCCATGGGGGCTGTTAAAGGTCAGCCACCCATGCCTTCAGCAATAATTCTCTTCCTACCTCTCCTCTTCCCACCTCCTTCGTTACCTTGCTTCACAAGAGCCAATTGACTTTTCATCTTAGCATTCCTTCTGACTCTACCTTTGGTCTTCCTTAGATTCTCAGCATATAGGGAAATAGGATTCAGGATCTCGCTCTGTTCACTGTCTATTCTTTGTTTTTTCTGTATACTTGCCTCTAAAGCTTCTTCAGCATCACGCTTTAGTTTCAAGTTACAGAAACTTTCAGTAACCTCTTCTGTAACCTTCACAATATTCCTTCCATTAAACACCACTAGTGCCTGGTTATCAGGCTCTTCTTCTGAGGGTAGATCCACTCTATAACCACACTCTGCAGCAACCGTAGGATCCGTTTTTTCAACTACAATATCAACATTATTACTCTTGAGTCCACTTGGTCCAGCATCATTAAAATTCACCTTTACTGGACTCATGTGCTCTGCCTCAGAGTTGAACTTTCCTCATTCAAGGCTACTTCCTCAAATTCCTCTTTTTTATTCTTCAGCTCCTTATCTTCCCTCCAACTACGTTCATTGTTTATTTTTCTACTATTGCTCTTCCTTACAAATTCAATAGCAAAAATGTCATTGCTATCAATTTGTTCAGAGCTTCTCCTCACCCTTCCTTCCTCCTTCATCCTCCGCCACCTCTCATTAACTTCTTTCCACCCTTCTCTTATCACAACGACAGATTCCTCCCATGTTTTGACCTGTTCAGTAGTAATCCAATTGCCATATCGTGGCAATCCTGGATTCTTGATTGCCATTAGTCGAGGATGCACACAGGTACGAAAATTATGCCCAACCAAGCCACATTTATAGCAGAAGTCCTGCAGCTTCTCATAGCGTACTGATATCCAGGCCTGTTCACCATCAGGTTTAGTGATCCAAAAACCCGAAACCAAAGGCTTCCTTAGATCCAGAACTATCCGCACACGGATAAAGCTTCGAAGCATACGGTTATTATACTTTGGATCCTCCGCCATCACAACATCGCTAATTTTACTTCCCATGCTAATCGCATTAGCTAAACAGATCGCCTCAAGAGGAACACCATGTAACTGAATCCAGATCGGACATTTACTAAAATCGCATTCCTCAATCGCCATGAATTTCTTCCATTCCAGCAAATTCAGCATTTGTCCATTGATCGACCATGGCCGACCTCGCAAGATCCTATTAAACTCCTCTTCTTCATCAAACTTAAACAAGAAGGCATTCTTCGCAACAGTCGTAACATCTAAACCAGTTTGAAGATTCCAAGCCTTACGAACGATAGTCTCAACTGCAGCTCTGCTACTCTCCTTCTCTGCTAGGATTTTCCCTACCATCACCAACATACCTTCATCCTTATTCCAGACAAGAGGATCATTGAAACAATGATCACTACTATCGCCGTCAGCCGACGTAGGCACCGTTGTCAACTCATTGCCAGCCATCTCCGATCATTCACCACCACTTTCAGTCACCGATCCGCCTCCAAACCGCCTTTCCCGCCTAAAAACCGTTATACCCAACTCTCACTCTCACGTGTTTGCACGGAGAGAATTTTACGCTCCTACGCGCCTAGCACGAGGAGAACTTGAAAAAGTAAATGATTACTTGCAATTAAACTTTTGATAATTAAACCTCCTCTTCTTTCAAGAAATCTTCATAATTCTCCTTCTACAGTTTCACTGAGATTTCAAATCAACTGTGGGGTGTTTGGAGAACCCCAAAATCACTTTGTATTTTTTCTGAAATAAATTATTTCACATATTTATTGTATATATTATAAAAGTATTTTTAAAATTATGGTTTTGTTTTTATCTAAATATCCCTTCAATGAAATTAAAGTTAAATTAGTGGAATAAAACTCTTTTCTGTATTTAATGACAATATTTCTGATCAAACAATATACTTTTTTATCCTATTTATAAGACATTTTTAACATATTTTATATAGATAAAAAAATTTAAACTGTATTAACTCTTTTTTAAAATATAACAAATATTCAATTTTACCCTTATTTAATATATATACTTTTAAAAAAATTAATTATCTACATTATAATAAATAAAAGACAAAAGAATATATTCATATTAAAATATTAATGAAATGACTCATAAATAAAACCGAAGTAAATCTTTTCTCTCTAATTTATAAATAGGACCAGAAAAATATATCAACAATTAATTAAATTTTATGACAAATTAGTATTTTTAGTTGTTTTTATTAATATGTTGGAATTAATTAGAAGGTTTTTTTGTCAATCGAAAATCACAAAATTATTAATTTTTAAATATATTTCTTTGAATTTATATATAGATATACATTAAAAAAACAAAAACATCGAAAAGTTGAGTTGTTGAATTTTAATGTACCGTAACCGCTAACCACCTAAGAATTTTGACACTCGTATATGGCAGATTATAACATGTTTATTAAGCAAATGAACTCTTACCCTTAAAAAAAACTCCTGTTCTAGAAATTGTTTAAATTGAGTCTCATTGGAAGAAGTATATGGATTTATTATCAACTAAAATTATTGTATATGAAAATAGTACATACAAGTGTGTGAGCTTATCGATTTATATAACACTGCATTGAGCTATGAGACTTAACTCATAAGTAATAAGCCCTTAAGACTCAACTTTGAAAAAAAGAAAATGCATTAAAATTCTGAGAGAAATCGACCAATATGCTTAACCTGGCCACGACGGTTATAATTATAAAGTTTTCCTTTTACTGTGAATTTCACGCGAAACCAGATTCAAAAAAATTTGTCAAACAATTAATTCCAGTAAATTTCTCCCGCTTTTTTTTAAGTGAAAATTTCTTCCCATTTTTAATATAGGTCACTTCTATCTTATGTCCTCAATGGAACATGAAAAAGTAGTTAAATAAATCAAATTGTTTTATTTTTTTGGGTCAAAAAATTCATTCAAATTGTTTGTAAATGAAATAGATTTCTAAGTTTCATTTAAAAGCATAAATTTCCAAAAAATAATTAATACTCCACTTTTCAACCAACACCCTCTTTACTGTGAATCAACTCTATCAATTTACTGAGCAAGTTGAGAGAATCCTAATCCCTTTTGCTGATTCACACAAAACTGATCTAGGACTTTCTCTAACCATGTTCCACCTCATTTTGATTTTGAGTGAAGTTAGATTAAACAATGAGCCTCCTCTCTC
Source organism: Neltuma alba (assembly GCF_004799145.2). Lineage (NCBI taxonomy): Eukaryota > Viridiplantae > Streptophyta > Magnoliopsida > Fabales > Fabaceae > Neltuma > Neltuma alba. The sequence continues at coordinate 25,495 of NW_021634311.1, read as the reverse complement.
TCTGCATGGGCCAGCCTTTCCCAAGGGAAAAAAATTTATAAAAAAAAAAAATCCCCGAAACCATTTTAGGTGAAACCTAACAGGGCTTCAATCCCCTTTTTTTCTTTTTTGGGTAATAATCCCATATTTATTTCCCTTCACAGAACATGCAAACAGAAATATAATAAACTAAAAACTATAAGAATAACTATTTTCCCTTTTCCGCCTCAAATGACCATTACAGAAAAGCAGAGCTGAATCAATTTGATTCTTGTACCATGTTTAGCTCGAGGTGGAATCTGATTCGGTGGGAGAAGAGGAACCATTGGGAGGGATCCAAGCATAAATCAGCAAGCCCAGGACCAGAATGACGGCACCTGCAATGAAGCCTGCTGGGAGAGAGGAGGCACCGCCAATGTATGGCAATGGCAGAGTGAAGATGTAGATAGATATCGGAACTGCCACACACAATAAAGTTCCATCAGTTAGGTCTTCTTCATGAACGCTTTCATAGCAGGGGAAAAAAAAAAAAAGTGAAACCTATGGCCAATTCAAATTAAGACTCATGAATAGTTGCTTTATATGCAATTTCTGTAGTTGCTATCAAGATTGAATGAGATAGGTTGGGGTGTAAAAATATCTGGGGACAAAACTCTGGCTCAGTGGCTCCCATGTCATTCTTAGTGGGTGCGTCTGTAATCAGTACACACACACACACACACACCCACCCCCTTATATAGCATATCCACCAATATCTTATACTTTATAGTAATCTTTAACATGCCTTTTTTCTCAAGATGTGTGACAAGGATCAAACTCTCGACTATTCAGATACGGGGGATCTAATACCATGCCAAAAGTCACTTTAACTTGAAACCTTAAATTTAGTGAAATCTCATGAATACGTTCATTATGTTCTATTAATGATTTCAACTATTGCCACATATGCGGAGGGCAAATTAGATGGTCGAGATCACAAAGGTATTCTAGCCAAAGAAAGTGGAAACAGAATATCATTAAGAAAGGACGGCAAGAGAAATTCCTTGCACCTATTAAAAAGTCTTTTCATGCATCTATAAATCCTGCCAAACAGTCTATCCACTTTTCATTTATTCATAATTTTTCCTTAAAGTACTTTAGATAACCTCCGATAAAGAACAAAGAATAGTTCCCAATCAAAGAATAGTTCCCAATCAGCCTAACAACTTGCCCATATTATCATTAGATTACAGTGAAAAGCTTTTTCCCTTTGGGATATACCTATACCAATTAGTTTTCGAAAGTTAAACTAAATCTTGACTGATCCAGGTTATATCAGGTCAAAACACATTGGTATAAAGCTCTCCTGCGGCAATTTTCTCCATTCGCAAGACTTAAACCAAGACCTTGCTCGAGGAAGTGTCAGACAACCTGAAACAACTGCTATTGGTATTTACAATGGAAGTTTTGGTGGAGAAATTTGCGGTCTATCAATTCAAGAGCTAGGAAAATAGATCACCAACTAGGGACATATATTCTCAATCAGTTTGCCATACAATATTCGATTATTCTAACATTCCAGAGGGTCATATACCAGGAAATAGGTTACTACTTCCATATGACTGGATCAAGCGCTGCAATTTTATATTAAAAAAACTGAAAGATCTAGTGAAAATTAATGGAACTAAATCATGGATCTTACAAAAGAGTCCTGATACAGGAGGATTAGCAATTTTTATTTTGGTAACAAGTTACTGGATTCAGAAAAGCATCATCATTCAAATTCTCTGGTTATATCTAACTCATAGAAGACAAGAAGACTGGCTTATATAGACTAACTTGGTATCCATACTCTAAACAGACTCAGTACAACGCTCCAAGCAACCAATCAAAAGATTGTTGCAAAATGTATTATTAGCTTTAAGAGATGTAGACTAATCATTGTTAATCATTTAATTAGGTCGGACCCTTTCACCAGATTACCAGGCCAGTTGGAGTAAGGCATTTTGAGTCAGTGAGGTTAAATTGAACTGAATCAGATTAAGTTTCATCATATCATTTAAGTCATCTTAAAAACAAAACCCACCTGCCATCAAATTTTACCAACTTTGTTTATAATTCCAAGCAGCTAGGTAAACAAAAAGTATAAAAAGCTTCTCTTTTGTAGTTTGTTTAGGCTACCACTGCAGGAGTATAATACGGTCTTCTATTTCCTCAGAATTCCCACGCAAAAGAATTCATTCACGTAGCGTGAGGAACAGAATTTCAATATGAATACTCAAACCGCCGATTATCCAAATGTAGAAAATATTTATTACTACTTACTCTTTTAGCTTAAGCATCTTCAACAAAAGGGGAAAAAACAAAACTATTACAATATATCACGTGCAAATCATGATTCAATTTATGGTTAGTGATATCATTTTCAGCCACATAGTCTGTCTCATTGATCATATAAACAACCTTACTGGCCATAATCGCATAGAATCCTAACGATGTATTTTTGTAAAAATTTTCAGGTTATATGCTTTTATATTCCTTAATGAGTTGCCTTTTACTGCCACACAAGAATCCAATGTGACTCTTCCTCCACATCCTTAAAACCCAAAATAGCACTTCTTGCCAACAAAAATCTCCAGAGAAAAGCATATTGCCATTACCTCGTAGAACTATTCTTTCCCCTTTTAATCTTTGTTTTAAGGGGGGAAAAGCATATCAGCAGCCAATATCCTTACCACCAGCCACCCATTCCCATAGGTTAATCATCAATACTCCAAATTCATTAAAACAAAATATTCACCAAACACCAATTATAGATCTCAAACAAAAAAAAAACAAAAACAAAAACAAAAATCAGGCCACCAATCTAAGCAGGTCTCGTTATTAAATTCTTCACAAGTATACCTCACTGAAATAAATCACATACCGCAAAGGGTGGCGGCAAGACAAGATACCACAGCCGACGAGATCTTGAGAAGATGAAGCAATGAGATATTGAAACCAATGTTAGCAATAATGAACAGCAAGGGAAGCAATGGGGCACCATCACATCCTGAAACCAGATAATGTTAGTGCAGCATGAAAAACTAATAAATTTGCATCTTTTCCATTATAAGAATCGCATAAATGATAAAAGAAAAACTTAATTCCAAAGCATCTGATCCAGGAGATAATTTTAAATTTATTTCTAGAAGTTCTACAACTGAAGCTGGAATTTCATAAGCTATTACTAACAATAAACACCCAAGTTTTAAGACCATGAAACTAGAAATGCCATCCTGACTATCCTATAACCTGTTTAAATAAACTCACATGTTCAACAATGCTAGAAATATTAACTAGACTAACAATATTTTCCATCAGTAAATTTCTAACTCTCTCCCTGGTTCGGTTATGGTTATGGTTATGGTTATGAAACTATACGGTATTGGTTCTCACACTTTGATTTTCTGCATAGCTTCACATGTAAAGAAATCTTGCCCCTTCCACTGGAGGGCATATAATGCCAAAAACAAAGGATTGTAAATTATATGCTTTTGATACCAAGCGAGACAACCAACATTTCCCTAGTGCAAAGACAATTCTGATGAGCGCCATCAAAGAGAAATGACAATATAAAAAGTTACAAATAGCTTACCTTCCGTTAATGTACCAACATTCAGAAAGCAGGCTGCCCCATCTCTAAGGTAGTTTGGTAGTTGATTGAAGGGAACACCCCATAATTTTGACAAGAAGGGCAGGAGAAGGCATAAAAACAGTGTCTGCATTAATTATACGCTTATGCAGTTAGGGGTCCTATAACGTAAATGAGGGGAATTTAAAAGATGCACACCGAATTAATTTACAACATATTGTAGGATACTCACTTGGAACACTGATCCAAAAGAACTGACAACAAACAGATCCAAGGAACGTCCCTGTTAGATAACATTAAATATTATTTAGTATATGACTGCCTTCTAAACGAAAAAAGTAAATTACAATCTCTTTATAAAATAGAAAAATATGAAATAGTTAGCAAGGTTACATAATTTGCATCAGTATGAGGGAGACCATGTTTCTTAGTGCACCAGAATTGATATTGATTAATTTAAGCAGTCAAATGCCACACGTCATAGCATTTGAAAATCGTAATTTGCAAAAATATGAGGATTAAAATACTTATCTACTGCACACACCTTCAGTTTCTGGGCCGCATCCCGAAAGATAACTTCCTAGAAATAATGAAGATGCCCCTTGTTACCATAGAGAAACAAAGTTTGAAATTAAATGCTAAAACCAACGGCTATCAAGGAAGACATCAACCTTCAGGACAGTATCTGCCGCTTGGAATAGAAATGAAAGTATCATCAAAGCACTCCAGAATATACCACCTTCCTTCAATGAATTTCCGGCACCCGAGCCACTAAAATAAGTAAAACAAAGGCAAAAGATCAGCTCGTAGAAAGAATAAACATGAAAGTCACATCGTTCATGCCAGCAACCACTGGTCTATAGTTCAGATTTAACAGTCGACAAAACAGCAACATATTAGCTGTTGCCGCATCATTGATGAAATCTAAAATGACAATTTCGTAAGTCTTTCGCTACACCTTACAATGAAATTATACCAGTCTAAGACCCTGCCTTTTCAGGCTTCATTTTGACAATGATCAAGGAATAATGTAAATTACTAGTTGAAGTCACTAAGAGGGTTTAGGAGTATAACATGCCACCAAAAAAAGAAAATTTGCTTTGTTGTTCAGCGTGAAATTCAACAGTAAAATTTTAGAGCTATCAGGAGTTTCAGAATAAAGTTTCTTCAAACTCGCATATAGAAGAAAGCAACTTTATACCTTCAAAGCAATCTGACCAAAAAATCTCTAAAATATTAAAACCATCAATAAAAATGTTCAAGAAAGTCATTCAGAATTAGTTTGCTGACATGATTGTACATATTATTCTTATCCTTTGCAAATACAAAATTCAACAGTGCCTTATCCTTCTTTATGCAGAAAAACTGAGCCAACACAATCTGACACATTTACATTCCCTGACCTTGCCACAGAAATGATTACACCAACAGCTACAAGAAAGCATCCAAGTAGTTGGTTGACTCTATATCTTCTTCCGAGAAAAATTTTAGACAGAAGAATTTGCCATACAAGAAAGCTCTGCAAGGGAAGTTGATTAAATTAATTATACACACTTTAACTTCTACATTAAATTTAAGCATGTCATGTAAAGATGAGATACTAGATGCAAAGACCCAGACTTTGGTCAAAATGAAAGTGTAAACTTTTTTCTTTGTATGAAAACAATAAATTTTATGCGTCAAAGTTTCAACTTTCGGCCAACTGAGACAGATCCTGGATTAGATCATTATGCATCCTTTCTAGTTTCTACCACAATTTTTTCAGGTCCTTTAAAACATGGAACAACCAGATCAGTCATCAAGTAGATTACATGTCCCTGTGCATGCTTTAATTATTAGGTACCTCCCTTAGAATGAGCAATCCCTTTAATTCTTAATTCAAAAAAAAAAATTCTTAATTGAATTAAAAAAAGGGAGTAGTTACATCTACTTTTCCATTTCAATTAGCTGGAGAATCGGCCGTTTCAGCTACCTATACAGCTGATCCTTCCTCTGTAAAGACAAATAATATCTTGAGCAGCTGATTCTGATTTTTCCCCTTTTCAAATAGTTATATCTTGCAAGATATCTAGTTTTTTATTTAGATGATTATCTCATAATTTTATGTAGTTTTAATTCATATGCAATATCTAGAAAATAAATAATGAGTGTCGATACAGAAACCACCTAGTTCAATCAGTTGTCAAAAACAAAGTTTCCTTCTTCTACCACAATGATTCTATTGCAGTAATAATTGGGATTAATAGTAAACCCCATAGAGGTAATAGACTACCAATGCTTCTTACCTGAGATAAAATTGGAATTGAAGCTCCAGAGAGAATTGCTGACACAACAGAGAGAAGAACACATAATTAGATGAAATTCAGACATCCTATTTTTCTTTTCCCCCTAAGGAAAAGCGAAGAACTGTACAGCTCAATGATATTAGTATCTAAATATCTATCAAAAAAGAAAGGCATGACTATCAATGATATATACCAATTGTTTATTCCCGCCAACAAATGCATCTTAAATTAGAGTTACAGGAAAATGCAGAAGTAATAAAGCAGATCATTGAATGAACTACAGCTTGCTACACTCAGAATTAAGTCAAGCTTAATTGATTCAGGACAGTTGAAATCAGCTCAATCAAAGCCCATAAAAACATTCAAAAAAAGAGAGTGAAAGTTGTATTTTACTTTTGAAGTTTTATGATGTGCAGTATCTGCTATTGCAATTCTTAAGCTGTCAGAAGATCATTATATTAACTAACTAGTCATGTTCTGACATGGGGGTTACTGTCTGAGTTTATTAACTCAAAATATAAGAATGTGCTGTAAATAGTTCTAACTTCTAAGTTGACCAACCAAGTATGATCAACCTGCGCAGACAAGATCAACTAATCAGACCCAGAAAACAAAACCTATAAGGAAAAATATCTGCATGCGGAGATGATGACAGAAGCTAGCATTACACGCAAGATAGCCCAAAATCAAAGCAGACTTCTAAAAAGATACATAATTAAAGCAAGGGTAAATGTGCATCCAGCACTCTAATCTTATTTCTCAAGTGCATCCAATATTCCAATCTTATAGTGCATCCAATACCCTAATATTATTTTCCCATTGCATCCATCACCCCAATGTTTTCCTCAGTTACATCTACCGCCCTAATCTTCGGGGTGCTGGATACACTATCAATAAAAATTGGATATTGGATGCACCATATATATTATATAAGATCAGGGTGTCCCTTTACCCTTAAAATAAAATAAACTTCCTAAAATTTGGGGTTGGGATAAGAATATTACTTCCTGCTGCCATTCCTGCGGCAGCACCTAGAGCCTCCAAGAGACCAACAGCAATAAATGGTGCTTTTGGCGTAGATAACATTTCATCAGTAACAATGCCCGCACGGTACCGAAAATACAAAATAGAGAAGTACACAACTAGGTATCTGAAACAAAGAATATCTGATTAGATTTGGTTACATTAACTCCTGTAGACGTCTACATTTTGTCATTCTCGCCGTTCCAAAAAAAAAAAAAAAAATGCAACAGCTTATTCCCCGAAGTAAAAGGATAGCATTAAAGAAATAGAAGGCATAGCAGAAAATGCAACATAATGTGGTGGAATGATCATGGAGTATATTTTCTGAATTCATAGGCGCCCCATTACAATGACATTATTGTTTCCCATCGCGGTAAATGTTTAGTTGCTGTTTAATTTAGTGGACTAAAAGGTGAACCAAGGAAGACAAAGTAGATAGCATTGCTGGGATTAGATGAACCATAGAATGCAGATACTGCAGTAGGGCCCGGCAACAAACCGTCGCTTGAACCCAGAGTCCTAGAAAATATCAATATAAAAACCGACGGTTCTAAATTGTTATCCCACAACCACGATTCAATGAATAGTGGAGAGTAAATAAATAAATAATTACGCTTTAATCCTTATTTAAATATTTTACTTACTTTTGTTATTCAAAAGTTATAACTCAATTCTAAGTGTTAGCTTCGGCTAAAAAACTATGTTTGTTAATTTAATTTATAGTTAAAATATACTTTTAGTTCTTTAACTTTACATCAGGTTTTATTTTAGTCTCTTAACTTTAAAAAGTAAATTTTTAATCCTCTAACCGATGATATTGAACTCTTAAATACTGATAAAACATTACCAAATACTATAATATTAAGTTTAATTTTTAAAACAATTATGATTGTTATAAAAAATCATCATTTAAGACTAATAACGTTAGAGTTAAAAGACTAAAAATATTTTTTAAAGTTGAAAGACTAAACTGAAACTTTGAATTAAAAGATAAAAAATATACTTTAGCCTTAATTTAATCTCTTAGAATAAAATAAACACACATAATTCGCCGCAAATGGTTAATGCGTATGGAATTACAAAATTTAAACAGTAATTATTGTTCATAATCAAAGAATGGTGGAGGGCTGCGGCAAGTACCCGACCGTGGCAAGCTGAGCAAGGAAGAAAGGATAGTGTTTGAGGGGTACCAAAGCGAGCTTATACAGCACCCTGTTTCCGACTCCCATCACCACCGTCATCACGGCGGCGAACACCACCTGAGCAGTTCGATTCACCCTTCTCCGGTCGTTTACCACCGCTACAATCCCATCACCGTCACCCCCGCCGTCCGCCGCAACATCTCCAATCGCGTACCCGCAGGGTCTCGCCTTTTCACGCTCCCTGAAGTCATCAGATCTCTCCCACCCGCCAGCTGGCCCCGACGCCTCCACCATCCAAATTCTCGAACGCCTCCGCGAAGATCGCAACACGATTCCAGAACGCTGAACTGCATAACTAAACTGAACGTCACAACCACCAGCAAGCCTCATCGACTGCAGGAGCCGGACATGACCGCTTGACGAGGCAGCACCGCCGGCAACAGCAGCCATCCTCCCGGGAAATGACGTCATAACTCCAATTTCACCGGCTACGGTGCGCAGAGAAATGGCGGCATACACGATAGCAATTAGGGACGAGCAGCGCAAGAGATTAAGGCTCACATGGAGGAATTAACCATCAGACCACTGAGAGCTTCTGATGAAGAAGTTATGGAACACAACTGGGTGCGCCAAGGCGACTCTGACAAAGCCACTTTGTAGTTTATGCTTCCGTTCGGATGGATCTGTCACGTTATAATATTATTATAATTAAAGCATATGAACGAACATGAAGAACAACAACGCAAATTGGGACTTCGCATCTGGATTTTTGATCGCCATTTTGAGTGGAGTTATTATTATTTAATAATGGTACTTGTAATAAGAGTTAATTTAACTTTCAACTTATTTTTAAATATAAAATTTTAATTCATTTTGTTTTTAATATTTTTTTAGTGTAAAGTAGTCTTTATACTAATTACACATATTAATAGTTCAATTAAATGGAAGTTTTAGCTAATAGTACCTCCGGTTCTTTATATAATACCACGTTTAACTTTTATTTTGGTTCTAAATATAATACCTTAATCTATTTTTTCTCTCATATTTATCGATTTTTTTCTAATATAGTCATTCTAATAATAGTAGTTCGAGCCAACAAATTTGATTAGCAGGAATATTCTAGGAAAAATAACTCTTATTTATTGCAAATAACTAGCTTAGCTTATTTCCTTAATCTACTCAAATTAGTTAATTAACTATTATATTTAGGACCAGAGCCCGGAGGTAATACATATTTATAAAAGTATTTTAGGAAAGACAACACCTAATTATTACAAATAACTAACTCAATAACTTTTCTTAATCTACTTAAATTAGTCAATTAGTTTTAATATTAAGGATTAATAGTTGTAATTATTGCAATATCAGCTACTTTCCCAAATATGTAGCATCTCAACTCTTTTATCTATTTTTTTGCCAAAGTAATCCTAATAATAGTTATACACGTTAAAAATTTTATCAAATTATAATTCTACTTAATGCATATGATTAACAAGAATATTTTAAAAAAGACAACACATATTTATTACAAATAAATAATTTAACTAATTTTTTTAATCTAATTAAATTATCAAACTAGCTCTTGTATTAAAAATTAATATTGTACTATATTTGTTGTTTTCTGGTTATTAAATATTACTACCTTTTATATTTAATATACGAACTAATTAATTAATTTAGATAGAGTAAAAAAATTAATTTAGTTAGTTATTTATAATAAATAGGTGTTGTCTTTTCTAAAATACTTTTGATAATAATGTGTATTGGATAGAATTATTATTTGATGAAAAATTTAATATGTGAAACTACTATAAAGACTATTTTAAAAAAATAAATAACTATAAAAATTAAATAAATCAAAATTTTATATTTAAAATCAAATTAGTTTTTATACGAAGTAACCTGCTAAGATATAAAGCCGCCTCCCACGTTACATTTATATATTGTGTTTTTGCACGGATAATAATTTTTTATATTTTAAATGTTTTTGAAAGTTTTCATAAAAACTATCATGGTCAGACCTGACTGAGCCAACAATAATTGAATTGAATCCGACTCAATGATGAAAAGATATACCTCATCATACATTTTATAATTTATAATATGGGTCGTACCCCTTTTTTTGGGTCAATAGGCCGTGCCCCTTTAGACTATAAATATTGCATAAAGTTTAAGAAAGCAATTATACATTTTATGGAGGATAATAAATTTGGCAACAACAAAAAAATAAATGTTGTAATTCAGCGTGAATTTTATATTTTATTTTCTTCTTATTTATTTCTCAAAAAAATTACTTTTCTTTTTTTTTATAAAATTATTTGCATATATATTTGTATAGGTTAAAGTATATTTTTAGTCATTTAACTTTACACAAATTTTATTTTAGTCCATTAACTTTAAAAAGTATATTTTTAATCTTTTAATCCCAAAATTATTAGTCTTAAATAATATTTTTTGTAACAATCATGGTTGTTTTGAATGTTAAACTTAATATATTAGTATTTAGTAGTATTTTATCAGTATTCAATAACTTAATATCATTATTTTTTATTCACAATTTTAGGATTAGAGGACTAAAAGTTTACTTTGTAAAGTTAAGTAACCAAAATAAAATATTATATAAAGTTAAAGGATTAAAAGTATAATTTAGCCTATTGTTATCTATAAATTCAAACACTCAACTTTATTTGAAGAAAAAAATTAGGTATCTTATACCCAACGTCTCAACCCACATAAAAACTTTTTTTTTTTGACCGGACACATAAATTTTTTAAATTTTTGTTTTTTTTGTTGTTATAACTCAAATACCCATCTTATAAAGATTCAAACTTGTAATCTCTTAAAGAAAGTCTTAGGAGGTGTTTGGTATAATATAAAAATACTTCTAAAAAGCACTTTTTCGTAAATTGAGATAAATTCCTTTACATATCTACTTCACATACCGTAAAATTACTTTTAAAATTATGGTTTAATTTTTATCCAAATATATTTTTTTAAAAAGAACTTTAGCACCAACTGGGCTATAAGGCCCCGACATTAGGATATTAATCTTGTACCTCTATTTACATTTTAATATCCACTTGTCAACTAACTAAACTAGACTCATTTTAAATTTTCAAAAAGTTGGAATTATAATTTTTTTTATGATGTAAATAGTAGGCAAATTTTCATATAAAACCATCTAAAATAGGAAAAATCCTAAATTACATTGACAAATTCAACAAATCTGTAATTTGTCCATAAATCCAATTTGGGATTTATAAAAGTGTATTATTATCATTGTCTTTATCCTCATCCTCCAGTTCATTATCATTTGGGGCCACTGGTTAAAAAACTTGCCACGTCAGCCAAACAGCAAAGTTTTGGCATTCGTTGGAACTTGTTTGATAATTTTATCTCTGTAATATGGTTATTTGCCATCCTTAATTTGATTGTTTAATTAATCCTATGTTTAAAGTTACTTTAAAATATTTATTCGAATAATAAATTTATGTATCGGCAAAAAAAAAACTCTACATTGGTTGAATGGCTCAAATTAATTCAAAATAAATCATTTTAGTCAAGAGAGATTTATAATTAAGTTCTAAAAGGAGAAGATGATTCCAAGTTGAAGTTGTCCTCTCTTAATTAGCACAATTATTCATTGAATAGAGGCAAAACTACACAGCCATCATTCAACTTGAAATCAAATTCAATTTTCGTCTTCTTTTTTATATGTACAACTATGTTCCTATTAGAAGCTATTCTGTTCAAGTTATTATTGAACACTAAATATAAACACATTTTTCAACAAGAATTTAAATCTTGATATGTTACGTTGTGAGAAATTAGCTCCTTCTAATTTGTATTTCCACAAAGAAATAAATAAGAGTTAATATAATTTTGGATTCCTCAAATTTACCTTAATTTTAATTTTGATCTGTTATAGGTCTTGGTCTTTCAAGTTTTTTTCTTTTAGAATATTAATTTCTATAATTTAATAAAAATTTGGATCATTTTGTTTATTAAGAAACCAAAATCAAAATAAAAAATTTTAAATGACAAAAAATTATATTAATTTAATAAACGACAAGCTTGTGGCCATGTTTTATGTTTGCTAATCAGCCCATGATACTTGCTTCCCCAACACCAACAACACCCCCCCCCCCAAGAAAAAAAAAAAAAAAGCAAAACAAACAAAAAGTTAAAAAAGGGGGATTTGCATGGGAGATGCAGCGATCTGTGGCGTCTCATATTGGAAGCTGGAATGGCATATGATTCAGGGAATCTAATCTTAGATAACCACCAGCATTATTCATTTTGTTATTTTTTAAATTTCTTTTTCTTTTCGGGAAATCACAATGAGAGATTCTGAGAAGAAAGTATAGTTTAAAAATATTATAATTACAAGTGCGCATCATAAATTGTTGTCATTTTTCACGCTGAAATTTGTCATTTACTTATGATGAGATTTTTTTTAGCAGTTATATTCCTTCCCTAAAATTATATAATAAATTTTCTTTTATTTTTTGCTATTAGAAGTTAATCCTATTTATTTCATAATATGTTTTGTCTATAATTTATATAGAGTTGTTATAGGTGCCCATAATGAAAATGGAAGGAAGTATTAAATTAATATTAAATAAATTAAATCCACAAAGCAGATCATTTTGCAAATGAATTGCAATACTACTCCTTCGATCCTTAATATAGAATCTAATTATTGACTTAACGTTGGTTCTAAATATAAGATCTATTTATCACATTTATCAGTTTTTTTCAAATTACCTCTATTGGTACTTTCTTAATCATAATCAAGTAGGAAGAAAGGGGAAGATATTAAAAAAGATAATTATGGTATTATATCACATTTTTTATAATTAATTAACTTACCTAACTTTTTTAATCTAATCAAATTAATTAAATAGGCCTTATATTAAGAATAGAAGGAGTTTAATCTAACAACTAACCTTTAACTAACAATAACGATAGAAAACATTGACGAGACGATAGCCAAGACAAGTAACCCACCCTGCAAGGCCATTTTCAGTGAAGTCATTGTTAAATAATAGAATATTCTTATGTAATTAAATATCATTGTCCAAAACTTTATAAAAAAATGACATAAAAAGAAGTTAAAAATTATAATATTTTAATTTAGGTATCTAAAGGGTTAAAATTTTATGTGAGAAAGTAGTTTCTGATCTACTATTTTGTAAATATAGTCAAATGACTAAAATATCTTTGTATCAGATTTTTTTTCAAAAAAAAAAATCAAACATGTTATCTCTAGTACATTTTTTGTTATTCATTGTTCAATTCTTGTGTTACCAATTCACAACTTATTAATAAATAACTTCATTATCATTTACTGTTTAACACCTATCATTATCAGTTCATAACTTTCTAGTAAATTTTTTATACAAGGATATTTTTTTCATTTAATTACATTTACAAAATACTAGATCAAATATTACTTTCTTCTTTGTAATTAGTGCTTAAATTGAAATATCGTAATTTTTAACTTTTTTTGGTGTCGTTTTCTCAACTTTATATGAAATAATAACAGGAAAAATAATAATAATGAATTGGCGGGTGGCTTGTTGTTGAAGGAACCTTTTTCGCCACTGTGCTTTTGTATATTTTCATTTTTTCCAGGAAAATTTATCATAGGGATTCTAAATTAAAGAAAAATAATTGCAAAATATTTTAATTGTTAAAATTATTTTAAAACACGACAGCATCAAGTTTTTTTATTCTTAAGTGCTTATACTTCCAAATTATTTCTATTAAAAATATAGTCACAAGACACACATTTTTGTTACAGTAGTAATTTTCCCCTCTTCTTGTTGTTATCTCAGGCTTTGTTTGGTTCAACAGAGGGAAGAGGAGTGGAGGTTAATTAAAGGAAGGGGAGGAGAGGGGAAAGGATGTCATAGTTTTGTTTGGTTGGAGGGAAGAGGAAGAGAGGAGAGATTTCTTGTCTGGTTCATTAGAGGAGGGGAGGAAAAATAATTATAAATTGACAAATATGCCTTTATTTCTATATTTAGACTAATTTATTTTTTATTACAATATTTATATCAAAATTATTATTTTTTAATTTATCAATTTTAAAAAAAACCAATTACCTCACTTACATGTAATGAAAAAAATGATAAAACTAAAAAAAAATTATAACACGCACGTTATGATATGTATATATTAATATATATATATATATGTATGTATGTTATCTGAGATTATAATATACACACGCTATCATATATAATTATAATACACACATATTATGATATGCATATATTAATATATATGATATATATATTATATAATTATAATATTATATTATTATTATCAAATATTATTAGTGGCTAAAAAGAGAAAGAAGTGAAATTTTTTTGGGATAATTAATCTCCAGGTCCTTATAATTTCATCTGATTTTTAATTAAGTCCTTATAAAACTTTTTCTTTTTATCAGATCTTTTTACTTTCGTGTGTTTTTAATTAGGTCCTTCTTTTTTTTTCTTTTTATCAGGTCCTTATAGTTTCACTTATTTTTAATTAGGTGTTTTTTAATTTTTGAAAAATTATTTATTAACTTTATTCTTTAAAATTAATTTCATTTTTAAATTAAAAATTATAGAATTGGAAAAAATAATTAATATAATCATTTAGTAATTAAATATATCAGAATAATAATTACACTTAAATATAAATTATTTATAATCACATTTTAATTTTAGATAAATTTATTATTATAATTTGAATTTTATAATTATAAAAATTTGAATTGAAAATAAATAATATATTTGTTTAACTGAAAATTTAAAAGAATATTAACATAAGATTGTTAAAATAATTTATTATTTTTAAAATGTTATTATTTGTAAAATAAAGAATAAAAACTAGAAGGAGCTAATTAAAAACAAAGTAAAACAATAAGGACCTGATAAAAAGAAAAAAAATTATAAGGACTTGATTAAAAATATATGAAAGTATAAGGATCTGATAAAAAGAAAAAAAATTATAGGGACTTGATTAAAAACCAGTTAAAACTATAAGGACTTATATATTAATTATCCCAATTTTTTTTAATAAGATGGACAAACTTGGAATATTGAAAAGTTAGTGTGAGTGCTTTGGTCAACATTAGACATAATATTTCTCTCCCCTCCAAAAAAACCTCAAATTTGGAGGAAAGCATCAGGAGGGGAGGGGAGTACTAAAAGACAAATTTCTTCTCTCCCCTCCTCTCTATTTTTCCCAACCAAACACAGTTATGCCCTCCCCTCTCCTCCCCTTCCCTCAACAGCCCTCCAAGACTCCAACCAAACAAAGCCTTAGGATATCTGATAAAATATATTGTTTATAATGATAATAATTTAATGTCAAAATTTTCTTCCGAGGAGAACTGGTCAAGAGACAAACACATTGTTACTTTAAAAAAAACTGATATTATTTTTCTTGCTATATTAATAAATCAGCAAAAGATTTTTTTCTTCGAAAAATAATTGTTTTTTATTAGATATCATTGATTAATCTAAATGCAGAAATTATCAAACCTAAATAAACGAGAAGTGGGGACCGGGGAGAAATCATATTATTTGGTCCATTGATTTTGCCTTTTCTGCTTTTCTATATAAATTCTTCTTTGAACGTCCCCCCGCACTTGTGAATGTTCTATTGACTTTTTTTTTTAAAAAAAAATGAATATTCTATTGATGAACCACTTAATGACTCATGCGTTTCTCTTTTAGTCATTCATAAAAGCTAGTATGGAATATGCTCTTGCTATTACTTTAATTTTCCCCCACTCAAACATTTTTTAATGATGTTTTTGTAATTGTTTTCCACCAAGAATGGTGTTTTTGTAAATTGAATCAATATGACTCGAGTTGTCGATGCAACAAGAATATTTTGGACTTGTAAATTAAATTTAAAGAAGTGAGTGATAACTTTGAGAAATGGCAATAATAAGTTTAGAGTAAATATGCAATTGTACCTCTAATCTTATTTTTAGATGTAGCAAGTATCCTAATTTTCTTAGTAGTAACATTTTATTCATATTTTTTTTGTGTAATTATATTCATAAATATTTTTTGATGCAATTTTACTTTTAAGTTAATTTCTCAATACGCCAAAATAAAATAATCATAAGTAAAATTGTATAAAAAAATTATAGGTGAAGTCGCACTACTAAAAAAGATCATGATGTTAAGCATACTTGAAAAATAAGATAATGAGTAAAATTGTATGTTTACCCATCATTTTAAAAGTATTGATAGGCTCAGTATGTTCAAATAATTTAACGTTTAGGAGGGCTGAGTAGCACATTGTTCTTATAAAACTTTGGTACTAACAACTAGAGTGAATTATTAATTTTATATCCTGGTAAATAAAAAAAGAACTGATGATTGAAATAATAAGTGATCTCACTCTTATAAGAAAAAGACAAGTTTGAATTTTAAGAAGCGAACTTATTTTGAGGGTTTTAACATCAACACTCCCGGTTCAGCAAAAATTAGCCTCAAGTGCAAAGCCTAAATTAAAATATATAAAAAAGAATGTGACTTTATATTTTCACTTAATAAGACAAAGATACAGTAGGAGTAAAGATCAGATGAGAATAAAATCTAAGCTATGATAAGAAAGCAAACCTCGGCTTTAGTATAGTGGTATTTTTTTTTTATGTTGAGTGGTGATTCAAATTATTAATGTGGCCTTAACTGCTTTTAACATGTCATGTCTTGTTTTATCGCAACTAGGGCTATATTTTTTTCATTCAGATAAAGTGGTCATTTTACCGGACTTAACTAAGCACAAGCTCAAAGTGACTATGGCGAGTTAGGAAGTAGCATATTTCTTTGCAAATCAAGTTATCATTCTAAATCAAACTACTACAAAATAAATCTTATATTTAAGATCAGCAGAACATAAGAGCTATTACTTAATTAATTTGTATAAATTAAAAAATTAGTTAAATTAATTTTTTATAATAAATATGAGTTGATTTCTTGCTAAAGTACTTTTTTTAATATGAATGCAATACACAAGAAGATAAACAGCAACAATATGCATAAAAGAATATAGTACAAAATTCAGATAACTAAATTGGAGACATTTAATTAAAAAATTAGTTAAGTTATTGATTTTTCTTAAAAAAAATAATTTGGATGTCCTTATAATTTTACTCAATTTTAAATTAAGTTCTTAGACATTTTTTCCTTTTCATTGGGTCCCTTAAGTATTTTAATTAATCTTATTAGTCCTGCTGTTAAACAGGAGTAGACAGAGTTAAAATTCCGTTAGTCAGCGCATATGTGGATTGACAACTTGAAGTTTGACTTGAGCTCTAATACCTTCTCTAGGCTTTTTACGCCAGAATATTACAAACAGTAAAAATATATATATCAAAATAGTACGGTTTTAAAAGTATTAACTAATATGCTGTATTAAAAATCGTTCTTGACAAAAACGATTTTTAAATTATACACAAGTCGTTCTTGCCGAGAACGATTTGTATATTATTTGATAAGTCAAAAGTGTAATATGCCAAAAATGATTTTATTTTTTTATTATTCTTTTCCTATGTGAGAATCTTTCTGTCATTTTCTTTCCAATGCTCACTTCTCTCACTTGTCAACACAATTCTTTCTTTCCATGTAAACTCGTGAGGCCACAGCAATTTGCATACTTTTATATATTTATATATTCAATTTTTGTTTTCTGCTTCATCTCCTTTCATCTCGGTGCTCTTTCGGTGGTTCAATTGCTCCATTTTCATTGTTCTCTTGCTCTGTTATTTTTTAAGTATTGCTTCTAAACACTTGACAAGCTCTTTTACTGCTGCTGTGGATATGTTGCTTCTCTTCTATTGTTTTTTTTTAATTTGCAGCTGTGATATAGAATTTGATTTTTCATCCATACTATCCTTGATAAGCTAGTATTTCATGAATAATTTTCATGAGGTGAGTGGTGGGTTCAATAATCTAAAATATTTGTACTCTTTCTAAGCTATGTGTCTCTTATTTTGACGGTAAAACTATCGTCTGTTATATTGTTTTAAAATGTTAAGATTTTGATATAAGTTCTAATCTTTTTTTAGTATATGATTATTATTTACTTCTCCAGGAGTTTAAATTTGGTAAGATAAAACTGAAAAATAATTATATATACACCTAAATATCAAATCTGTGGCATATATTAAGTTGGTTAAAAAAAGAAAGAAAGAAAGAAAGTATTCTGCCTACTTCAAATGAACTATTGCTTTCATATAATTTTTAGGTGAAAATAAGGTGTAAGTTATGAAAAATTGAAATGAATGAAAAGCACTCATAATTTCTTTTTTTCATTTTGCCTTTACCCTGCTATTTTTTATGTTGCATTTTTGAATCAGTGATGATGTGTCATGATGTTAGTGTTTTGAATCAAGAGTAAAATACTCTGACTATCTTTTTAGTTGGCATCAATTACATAGACCTACTCTCTATTTTAAAAATATACAGTTTGGTACAATTAGTTAACACCGTTAGGAATATTCTAAAATATTTATTACTTTTCATTTTGAATTAATATACATATTACACTCATTTCACAATTAATTTTAATATTATTATGTAATTATCAACACTTTTCTTCTATTATTTAGTTATGATTTTTCATTCAAATGATTGATAAATCATTATACTAATAATTTCATTTTCATTTATTAGGAGAGAATGTGACAAGTCGTTTGACAGGAGATGAAGTTTTGAAATTGTTCACCAAAAGAACAATTTTCAGTCGCTTCATGCACATTGATGACTGATTCTGAAAAAATCGTTCACCAGAATAACGATTTTGAAAATTATTCACCTAAAAAATGGATTTAAGTGTAGCATATTGATAAATATTTTTAAAATTGTAATATTTTTATACATATTTTTACTGTTTGTAGCATACTGGTAAAAAATACCCTTCTTTACGACATGTTGTTATAGGAGTGTTTGGATGGAAACCAAAATAATAGTTTTAGAAATACTTTTACAGTATGTGAAATAAATATGTAGAAGAATTTATTTCGTTTTACAAAAAAAAATACTTTTTAAAAATATTTTTTGAGTTGGCCAAACACCCTATTATGTGGTTTAAATATGCATGGGAAAAAGACAAAAAAATGCAACTTTAACTTCAGAATCCCCAAAACGTCCGCCCAATTCAAGAAATCCCATTTTGGTACCATGAGACCAAATTGGGATTATTATGTGAAACAAAAAGACCAAATTGCCCTTCATTTTAAATATTATTTTTAAAATATCACAGCCCCTACTGGCTAGCCGGTCATCAGACCTCCAACGGCGGCGGTCACCGGAGTTCCGGCGACCAGCCGACAATTGGTCACCGGAGCTCCGTCGGTCAGAAAATTTTTTTTTGAAAATTTTTACAACTTCAATATAACGGTTAAAACCTTTTGTAATGCTATTAACAACTTCAGTATAGCAATTAACAACAGCTTTTTTGGGAAATTCAACAAACTCCGGCGACCGGAAACAATTTTTTTGAAAATTTTTACAACTTCAATATAATCGTTAACAACTTTTGTAACGCCATTAACAATTTCAATATAGTAATTAACAACAGGTTTTCTGAGAAATTCAACAAACTCCGGCGACCGGAAACAATTTTTTTGAAATTTTTTACAACTTCAATATAACGGTTAACAACTTTTGTAATGCTATTAACAACTTCAGTATAGCAATTAACAACAGTTTTTCTGGGAAATTCAACAAACTCCGACGACCGAAAACAATTTTTTTGAAAATTTTTACAACTTCAGTATAACGGTTAACAATTTTTGTAACCCTATTAACAACTTCAGTATAGCGGTTAACAACAGGTTTTTGAGTTTGTTAAAGGCATTACTGAAGTTATAAAAATGCCATTTTTTGAATTTTTTGAAAAACTTGTTAACTACTATATCAAAGTTGTTAATCGTTATACTGAAGTTGAAAATTTTTACAACTTCAGTATAACGGTTAACAACTTTTATAATGCTATTAACAATTTCAACATAGCAATTAACAACAAGTTTTCTGGGAAATTCAACAAGCTCCGATGACTGGAAATAATTTTTTTTGAAAATTTTTACAACTTCAGTATAACGATTAACAACTTTTGTAAAGCTATTAACAACTTTAGTATATCAGTTAACAACAGATTTTTTTGAAAAATTATATAACTCAAAAACCTGTTATTAACCGCTATACTGAAGTTGTTAATAGGGTTACAAAAGTTATTAATCGTTATACTGAAGTTGTAAAATTTTTTTAAAAAATTGTTTCCGGTCGCCGGAGTTTGTTGAATTTTCTAGAAAAACTGTTGTTAATTGCTATACTGAAGTTGTTAATAGCACTACAAAAGTTGTTAACGGTTATATTGAAGTTGTAAAAATTTTCAAAAAAATTGTTTCCGGTTGCCGGAGTTTGTTGAATTTCCCAGAAAAGCTGTTGTTAATTGTTATACTGAAGTTGTTAATAGCATTACAAAAGTTCTTAACCGTTATATTGAAGTTGTAAAAATTTTCAAAAAAAAATTCCGACCGACGGAGCTCCGGTGACCGGCCGGCCAATAAGGACTGTGATATTTTAAAAATAATATTTAAAATGAAGGGCAATTTGGTCTTTTCCTTTCACATAATAATTCCAATTTGGTCTCATGGTACCAAAATGGGATTTCTTGAATTGAACGGACGTTTTGGGGATTCTGAAGTTAAAGTTGCATTTTTCTGTCTTTTTCCCAATATGCATCTTACCCTATAGAGGCTAAAAGGCATTGGATGCTTAATTCTAGTTTTTTAATCTCACGCTGTACAATCGAATCCCTGAACAGAAGCATTTAAAAAAAAAAAAAAAAGAAGGAAAGAAAGAATCCATGAACAGAAGCGGACAAGGGAGAAGCGAAGCTAAGTGTGTTTAGATAAGTACGAAGTAGTAATACAATTATACAAAGGAATTTATTGCGATTTATTAAGAAAAATATATTTTTTAAAAATTTTAATTATCCAAATACCCTAAGGTGCTTATGTGGCAATTTTAACGAGTCGAATTCTGACTGTGAATCCGTGTATGTCAAAAAACACCCAATTAAAAATCAAACAAAACGATAAAGATATCCAAATTAATTTTTTTGAAATTATTCTCCTTAATTATATATATTAAAACTGCTTTTTATGAGAACTTTTATAATTAATAGGGATGAGGGATCTTTTTGAAGAAATCCTAAATTTAAAAAATAAAATGAATTGAGATTTTATTATATTTAAAATTAAATTTAGTACTCAACAAAGCTACCTAATATATAAATAACCAAGAAACATAAATTATCTGACAAAAATATATTCACGTATCAGATTATTAATCTAACCAGAAAATAATAAAAGTAGTTTATTTTCAAAATTTCACAGACTAATAAAAGCATAAAACCCGCCAAGTTGTAGGGCACTAAGAAAAAACAAAAGAACTTTCCGGGAACTGAAGACCTTCAACTTCAAGGCACTTCACTCAACCAAAAAAAAAACAAAAAGACCTTCAAGACACGGTGTCGTCCTCTTTCTTCACGTCTTCGGTTCACTTTCCGCGAAAGTCACCAACCAAGACGCGAGCGCGATTTCGACGTTCGATGATATATTGCCCCAAATTCTTTTTGCTCTTGTCTGTATCAAATTATCAATCATCCGAGTTTGATCTCGCGCACAATGACCTGCATTCTGATCCCTATCGCTGCCAAGATCGCCGAATATCCGGTCCATCCGATCCTTCGTCAGTTTGGTTACCTCTTCCGGTTCAGCAGAAATGTCAGCAATCTCAGTGAACAAGCAGAGAGGCTCAAAACTCTGCAGCTTCACGTGAATCAACAAGTTCAAAGAGCCATAAGTAGGGGAGATCTCATCGAACCCCAAGTTCATCGGTGGCTCTCGAGTGTGGGGCAGATCGTCAAACAAGTTGAGAAGATTGAAGAACAGAGCAAAACTAGCAGAAGCTGCTTCGGTGGATTTTGCCCTAATTGTGTTACTCGCTACTGTATCAGTAGAAAATCGACGAAGAAGATGAAATCCATTGCCGAGTTTCAAGAACAAGCCGGGAATTTCGATCGGATTTCTCGCCCGGCTCCTCTTCCAGGCATAGAGTACTCATCCTCCAGAAATTTCATTGCCTTTGACTCGAGAATCGAAGCTACAGATCAAGTTCTAAAAGCCCTGGAGGAAGATGAGTGTAATGCGGTTGTTCTTCACGGAAACAGAGGGATTGGGAAGACAGAATTGGCCAAAGAAGTGGGAAGAAGAGCCAAGGAGATGAACTTGTTTGATGAGGTCGTCATGGCTGTTGTTGATCCTAAGCCCGGCAGCACCCGTGACGTTAGGGATATCCAAAACCAGATTGCAGACATGTTAGGCCTGAAAATTCGAGAAGAGAGTGATTCTGGAAGAGCTCGCCGTCTGTGTTTGAGACTGAAGAATGAGAAGAAGACACTGATAATCTTTGATGATGTGAGAGAGAGGCTTGATTTGGAAGCCATAGGGATCCCCTCAGGATGCAAGATAATGATAGCTACAGAGAAGGAAAACGTGTGGAGAGCAATGGAAGATGAAGGAGCGAAGAAGGTAGAGATTAAGGCTCTATCTGAAGAAGAATCATGGAGTTTGTTTAGACGTGTGACAGGTGAGATTGTTGATAATGATCCTACTTTCAAGGTTGTTGCAGAGGACATTGTTGGAAAGTGCAGGGGATTGCCTTTGATGATTGTAAGTGTCGGAAAGAGGGTGAAGCACAGGAAGATTGAGGGATGGAAGGATGCAAGTAGGATAATTGGAAGACTTGAAACCAAAACTGGAAATTTAGATGAGCTTCTAAACACTTATATTTGATTTTCTTTTTGGGAGAGTGTTCGAAAGAATAATCACTTCATTTCATTTATTTTGAGCGTACACACATTCTCAATTTAAATCCCAAGAGAGTCACACCCCAAGATTTTCTATTATATTATTGACCTAGTAGATTAAAGAAGGTAAATGAATTAATTAATTTAATAAATATGACATGACTTTTTTAAAATTCTATGTATTACCCATAAGAAGTTGAAATATAGTTTAAACAAGCACATAAACATTTTGTAATTGAACAAACAATTGCATAAGTTCTTAACCATTCTGGTTGAAGAGGCTATGGCAGCCCAAGCATGAAACTATGTTCACATAATCATTATGTATGCTAACTCTCATCAACTCAAAAGAAAAGAAAACAAAACATATATCAATAAATTGTTTCACATGCGTTAATCAGGCAAGAAAGTAGATCAGATATGGGCCACATCAGCGATAAGCATTGCCAAGCAAGACCAAGCAGTAAAGAAGCGGCCAGAAAATGTACTAGTTACTGGCGTCTGGCAACAGTCCTTAATTCCCTACTCACCTCATACAGTTCATTTGCACGGGAGAGAATGAGAATGGGGGAACTTCAATAATTTGCCCCCTTCACTTTTCTGACTAAACAGTTCTTTTAGCCCAGCAGCCTTTGATATATAGTTCATATCTTTACTATAAAAAATAGTTCATTAATTTGAACAAATTAAGAAAATTTGTTAAGTTAATTATTTATAATAAATAAGTGTTGTCTTTCTTACAATACCCTTGCTAATCATATGTATTAGCTAGAATTACCATATAATGAAATCTTTAATATATGCAGCTACTACAAAGATTATTTTGAAAAAATAGATAAATATGAGAGACAAAATAGATTGGGATTTTTTATTTAGAACAAAATTGAAAATTAAAATAGTTCTTATATTAAGAATCAAAGATAGCACAAAATATCTAGTTGGGGAAGCTCTCGAGCTATTGATGCAAGAAAGAATAGTCTTTTCAATTTGTTACACCCTCCTTTGTTTGGGAATTCTAAAAAGTATTTTAAAAAAAAGATATTTTTAAATAAATCAAGACAAAACTACTCTCACATATTTATTTTAGAATTCTTAAAATTTCTTGTGAAAAGCTAATCAAAATACCCTCTTAGTTCTCTTATCTTCTAGAAACAAAGGGACAAAAATATACCTTTAAGCTTTTAACTTTGCATTGAATTTCAATTGTTTGATATGCTTCCCTCCAACTATACATTGCAGGCGAGTCTAAAGAATAAGCTGCATTAATTATCATGTGCAAAGTCTGATCCATCATCACCTTAAACAACATGGGGGGAAATTTTCTCACTGATCCATTACCACGTATGATCATAAAAGGAGCACAGGGACGAAGACTTTCTCAACACATCATCATCGTCATCTCGGGGGGGGGGGGGGAATTTCATCATCGATACCTCAAGCCAAGAAAACCTCACCATTCATCAACAATCATTAGTAAACAACATCAATTAATCAACCAAGACACAAGTTTTACAGCAGACAGTGGCGGGCATCCGGGCACTGCAAGGCCGGAGTCGCGCAGTCCCACGGACACGCAACCGTGAGCGGCTGAGAGTTCAAAGCTCAAAATGGACCCAAGGAAAACCATTCTTAAGATATTTATAGTTTTCTTTCATTTTCACCTTGTTACTTGTGAGTTTTTCTCTCCATATTAAATCATTTAATTTTACTTTACTAGTACAATTATTTTTTGTGCATGGTGTAATAATGCTAATGTAACAAAATTATAGGAATTAATGGTGTTAAAAGAGTCAAATTAAAAGATTTAATGAGGAGAAAAAACATGTAGGCATCAAATTAAAAAGGGTTAATGTGTATCCACAGCACCTTGAAGTATTTTTTTTGTCTTAGTGCTAGATGCACCAAAACATGTTTTATGGTGCTAAACACATATAATAAGGTACTTTTGATTGCTGGATACACCAAAAAATATTTCAAGGTGCTGATACAATTAAAAATACGTCAGGTGTTGGATGCACTATAAAATATTTCAAGCTACTAGATACACCTTAACCCAATTAAAAATTGAAAGCCATTATAGTTACCTCAAGGATGGTTTTTTCATAGATATATTCAAGGTAAATATTTGTTGGTTCAGGTCAAAAAAAGGAAATTTTTGTTGATAAAGAATAAACGATAAAAATTGGTTCAGGTAAATTTTTGTTGGTTCAGGTCAATATATTTCAAGAAGAAATCTTTCCCTGTTAGGGGAGTCAATAGGAGCTAAAAGTTGCCAGAATATCATATATTCATAATGTAATTCTCCTTACAATTCTATTGTAGCCTTCGAAATAGACTCGGACATAATGCTCTTACTAGAACACCCAACTTTTGCCAATGATGCCACATAGGTTATTCCAGGTGTAAGTGTTGTCTGTCAGGCTATTTTAGCCCCCCTTTTTTTTTTTTTTCCCTAATTCTATTGTCATTGAAATTATCTGCTTCTATTTTAATCAGGCTGCTGGGTCGTTATTAGTCAGCCACTTTCAGCCCTTGTTTAGGATTGCTTCACAGCTCTC